>NC_080418.1:28863553-29163553 GCF_029873635.1 Malania oleifera | reverse complement strand
ATAAACTTCGTTAGTTACTTCACATTTGAAGAAAACAGTCTTTATCCTCTACTTCTTTACCATAACACTAACATATAGGCCAGGAAATGTTTTGTTAGGAGATGTGGCTCGTATGGGTGTTGGTAGCCGCACCACCCAGCCGCAATTGTTAAAACTAGAGATGGAAGGCCACCAACAATCTGCCTACCATGTTGAATTGCAGCTGTCTTGTTTGACTTCCTCCCCCTCATACATGTATATATATGTGTGTGTGTGTAATTGTGTGTGGCAAGTGTGGTGAGTTGCAGCAGTTGAGTGGTGTTGTATTGTGTGCAGCAGAGAACTGTGTGTGTGTGCATGCAGAGAGTTGCATTGTGAGAGAGCTAAGAGCTGTATTGTGAGATTGCAGAGAGGTGTAGTGTGTTGTGTGTGAGGTAAAGTGAATCCTTGTAGAGAGTGAGAGAGGAGTTGAGGACAGTAGACTCCTCCTTCTCATTGTATAATTCTCCCCACGGTTATAGTGGATTTTGTGCTCTCCCGTGGATGTAGGTCACAATGGACTAAACCACTTAAATCTAGTCTCGTATTTTGTGTTGTGTAATTTTTTTTCTTGTGCAATTGTTGCTCGTGGATAATTTCCTAACAAATGGTATCAGAACGAGATTTAAGCAAAATTGACGGATCGAAGCAAAATTTCCAGGTTTGAACCTCTGCCTAGTAGCTCGAAACTCGGTTTTGAGACCACCAAAACATTCCTCTCATCGAGACGAAGCTAACAGCGGTAACTGGAGCTCGAATGGAGCTTAAAGGAAGCCACACACGCCACCGGTGGAAAGACCACGCTGCCACGCGCCGGCAGGTGGACCCTACACGCTCTTACGCATCGGCAGTTGATCAGGAAAGGGCATCATGCGCGCCCACACGTCAGCGAAAGTCAGGCACATGTCTGGAGGTTGAAGACACTGACGTCAGTGGCCATGTAAGCACTGAGTCAGCGCCGCATCAGCAAGCGTCAGGCTATGTCATCACGCCATGTTAGCGCTAAGTCAACTGCACAGTCAGTAGCCACATCAGCGGGGGACAGCGACACATCAACAATCGGGACCCACAGCCACATCAGTAGGTGGGCCCACAGGTAGTGGGATCGGTGCCACGTCAGCAAGTGGGCTCCACAGGAAGTGGGCGTGGTGCCATGTCAGCAAGTGGGCCCCACAGGAGGTGGGTTCCAGGACACGTTAGCAAGTGGGGACTACGACGCCACGTCAATAGACGGCGTTAGTAACGACATCAATGGTCGTTAACACTGTTAATGGCCGTTAACACCGTTACGAATATTTCATTAACGGGGGGAATATTCCGTTAAAGTTAATGGAGAGTTGACTTTTCGGAGCCATTTCGGGTTAGTTTTTTGAGTAGTTTGAACCATTTCTAAGGTTTTCAGTCGTTCCAAAGCCATTGGCGGTGTCCATTTTATGAGATTCGAAGAAGAATGCTAGGAATTGGCACTTCAAAGTTTGAGGTGGAGAAGTTTGATGGGTGGAACAACTTCAGTTTATGGCAGAGCACGGTGAAGGATATTTTGGTTCATCAAGGCTTGATCAAGTCATTGATCGGGAAGAAGCCAGATGATTTCAAAGATGATGATTGGACCAAATTAAAGATGAAGACGGTTAGCACAATCTGATTGTGTTAGGCAAATGAAGTTAAATATTCAGTGTTAGACGAAACCTCACCGATGGAGCTTTGGAAGAAACTAGAGCAAAGGTATATGTCGAAGTCCCTTACCAATAAATTTTTTATGAAGAAGAAACTTTATCAACTTCGAATGAACGAGGGAAGCAGTCTTTTTTATCACATAAATAATTACAACAAGATTTTGACCCAATTGTTGAGCCTCTGCGTAAAGATTGATGATAGGATAAGGCACTTCTACTTTTGTCGTCTCTACCAGCTTCATTTGATGGTTTGGTAATTGCATTGCTCATAGGGAAGGATACCTTGAAGTTGGATGATGTGATGGCATCACTTCAAGATTTTAAGACGTTAAGAAAGCCGATTGTGACATCTCGTGAGCAAGCTTTGGTAGCTGATAGTGAGAGACAAGGAAGAAGCAAAGATCGAAAGCTCAGAGGTAAGCAATGGCATTCGAAATCAAAAGGACGAGATACGAGTGAGGTCGTATGTTACTGGTGTGATAAAAAGGGGCACTTCAAGAGGGACTATGAAGATCAAAAAAGATACGAAGAAGAAAAGAAGACATAGGACAGTGTCAATGTATCAGAGCATGCCACATGGCATGATAATGACGAGGCCCTTGTAACGGTGAGCAGCTCACATCAACAAATCAGTCAAAAAAATGTGAAGTGTCGATACTGCAAGAAGCACGGCCATATGAAGAGAGAGTGCTGGAAATTGATGAGAAAGAACATGAATGCTCATGGCAGTCCAATCGATGATGGATGGGTTTTGGACTCTGGGAGTTCAGTTTATGTTTGTTTCAAGAAAGAATTTTTTCATTCTTTCAAAGAAGTTCGCGGTGCGGTATCACTCGGTGATGGGTCTTCATGCGATGTCAGAGGGATCGGATCTGTGAAGCTGAAGACGCCTGTTGGAGCTGTCCGTATTTTAGATGACATAAACTTCATTCCAAGGATGCGAAGAAATTTGATCTCCCTTAGTCGATTGGATTCTAAGTGTTATCAAATCTCTGTCGTAGGTGGAGCTATGGAGGTGACCCGACGTGACTCAATGATATTTACTAGGAAGGAGTCTCATGGGTTGTATCTGTTGATGGACAGCACGGTGGTTGGTGGTTTGACCTCAAATGATGATAGCGGTACGTCGTCAGAAACGAACAGATGAGTTCGGTTTGCCGATGAAGAAGGTGGTACTCTTTGCATGGTTCAAACGTTTGAACCAAGTTATGAAGACTTTCCTTGATCAAGTTCATATCAAGGTGGAGTTGTGGACCTGGGAGTTGATACTCACCAAAGTGGAGATTGTTAGGAGATGTGGCTCATATGGGTGTCGGCATCCACACCACCCAGCCGCAATTGTTCAAGTTGGAGATGGACGACCACCAACAATCTACCTACTATGTTGAATTGCAGCTGCCTTGTTTGACTTCCTACCCCTCCCATATGAATATATATATATATATATATATGTGTGTGTAATTGTGTGTGGCAAGTGTGGTGAGTTGCAACAGTTGAGTGGTGTTGTATTGTGTGCAGCAGAGAGTTGTGCATGTGTGCATGTAGAGAGCTACATTGTGAGAGAGCTGAGAGCTGTATTGTGAGATTGCAGAGAGGTGTGGTGTGTTGTGTGTGAGGCAGAGTGAATCCTTGTAGAGAGTGAGAGAGGAGTTGAGGGCAGTAGCCTCCTCCTTCTCCTTATATAATTCTCCCAACGGTTATAGTGGATTTTGTGCTCTCCCGTGGACATAGGTCACAATGGATCGAACCACGTAAATCTGGTCTCATATTTTGTGTTGCGTAATTTTTTGCTTATACGATTGTTGTTCGTGGATAATTTCCCAACACGTTTCCTATGATAGCAATTTTACCATTGGAAGCCTGTCTAAGAAAGCTAGCCAAGGTAAAATAGCATGTTTAGGTGCATTTTTCTTAAACCAAATAGCCTTATGCTACTTTACATAAGCTTTCTATGATTTGGTAAAGTTCCAAATATCGCAACGTCTCAGAGAAGAGCCTGGAATGGCGAGACATAATAATATTGAAAATTTGATGGAGTCACTAACCTGTTATTTACTTAGGTGATGTTAGATCACCTAATTACTACTTATTGATTGATCTCTAGACTAATCCTGGGCCAAGGAACCAGTAATCTCAATTTGCTTTTACCAGAGTTAAGATCAGAAGTTCAGTTACGTAAGAGTAAGGTACTAACACCCCCTATACACCCGTTCTATGAATGGTACCTAATTAATTATGAATTATTCCTAAATTGAATAAAATAGTCTTTAATTAACTTTGTTAACCTTATAGGTCATACCCTTATTTTATTATGACAAATAATCAGGTATTTAATGTCTATCAAGTTTGTGTGCAGGTTTATATTAGCAAGATCATTTGATAGCATATGAAAACTTAAAGAATAAAGACCCCAAAGATTCATTCATTGTAATTTATATTATGTTCATTTAGGGTCTGTAATAGTAATATAGGAAATGTTTGTAATAATGAATGTATATCATGCATGTAAGAACTAACAAGTTCAAAGGCCTTAGAATGACCCTAGGTCCCTACACATCACTTGAAAATTGAGAGACCTTAGAAAAGTCTACCGACGACATGTTTTTTAGGCTAAGTTTAAATGCCTAAAACCTTATAAAAGTCCCTAGGTCCTCGCACTTACACGTAAGATTGTCCCCAAGATCACATATAATATCAAGGGAATCAACTGAATTAAATTAGTACTTAAAGGGCTAAATCACAAGGGTTTCGGGTGACCAAACTAGGCAAGTTAAATTGTCTTGGGCGACCCTACCATTGAAAGGTCAAACAGTTGACCTGACTTCGGGCGACTGAACCAAAAAGGACTTTACCGTCCTTGGTCAACCAAACGTATACCCTTACCTTTTCCACCAACTCGGGTGATTACGCGTCAAAGATGAATAATTAGACATTTAATTCATGCATTAAAGATCATAATTTTAATTAAATGCCTAATTATGTTCAATATTTTGACATTGCGCTCAATTTACAATACTTGATTTGTATTAGATAATTTATAGGTTTTTATATTTAATTATTGCAGGGCTCTTGTGGACATTTAAATGAGAATCAATGGAGCATAAAGACCATGTATTGGAGTCGCGTGAGGACCATGAACACTGAGGCATGCGCGTGACAAGGAGACGCCGCATGGGATGTGATTATAAGCCAAGAGCCTTATGTTTGTGTACCCATATTCATTTGATGGTTAAACTCTACGTATGAAGAAAATTGCAAAGTGAGAAGACTATCCCAAATCAATGATGGATAGGGCTTCCAAAAATATTATCTGGAAATTATATAGAAGCTACATGCGTTGGGCTTCAAAGAAAGCAAATGGGCTGCGTGAGTGGACCTTAATGTGTGTGAGATTTTCGACCAACAACAAGAGAGTATGGCCATGTACATGCTGGGCTTCAACATGCAAAGAGGTTTGTGTGTGTGAGAGTGAGAATGAACAAAAAAAAAAAGAGTGGGTCAGATCTTTGATGTGACCCGAGCATGCAAGGCTAACAAAAGGGGGCGACCTAGTGTGTGTGAGGTGTGAGGCGTAGAGAGCTACAAGATGTGAGGGCATGAAGGTAAAAAAAAAAAATGAAAAGTAGCTGGTGTAGGCGCTAGGGGGGAGTCTTAGGAAGGCTGGCACGCTGACAGGAGGGGGAAGGACTAAAATGTAAAAGGAAAAGAAAGTTAAAAAAAAAAAAAAAAAAGGTGGGGGGGGGGGGGGTGGGGAGAAGTAGCTAGGGTTTAGGAAGCTAGGGGTTTTGGCGTGTGGAGTCTTTTGTTGGTACCTGGGGAGCTGCACTGCTGGACATCTGCTGCCCGAGCACCTCCACCTCTCTCTCACGGCCATTTCTTCTCTCTCTCTCTCTCTCTCTCTCTCTCTCTCTCTTAGTTAATTTGTTTAGCTGCTTGTTGTGCACTTTATTGTTATCTTAATGGATATTTTAATGTTGAGTTTATGTTGATTAATGCATTGAATATTTCCATGTACAGTATTGTTGGGTTTATCTTCTCTCTCTCTCTCTCTCTCTCTCTCTCTCTCTCTCTCTCTCTCTCTCTCTCTCTCTCAAGCACTCAAATATTTGGTTAAGTTATTTGCATGGTTAATTTTAATTTTGTTTAATTAAAAGTCTCATTGTTGGAACTTAAGTATTTGTTGGGTTATTATTATTAAAGTCAATTTGTGTTCTTATTTCAAGACATTGTTGGAATTTAATACTTGATTGAGTTATTATCTTCATTTAAAGTTAATGTTGGGATTAAGCTTTTGTTTAGGTCAATTAGTGTGCTAAGTATTTTTCGTTGTTGAAAAACTCTTTTATTCGATAAATTATTGAGTAAGTTTTCTCTCTTTTCATTGTTTTTAATTAGTTGTCTTATTTTATATTTTGAATATTCTGTTGGAATTTCTTTTCTTTATTGGTTTAAGTTTAGTAATGTTTATTTAAGACTTTGTGGAGCATATTCATTGTTTAAGTTAGTTTGCATTTATCTAGTTGAGTCATTGTTGAGTCACAGTTTACTTTCATTTAGTTTATTCATAGCATTGTGTCAGACGGCTTATTATTCTTATGTTATAGTTGAGGTTTAAGTTTAGTTTGTCCTTATTTAAATCTAACTAGTGAGGTTCTTGCTTTTGGTTTACTATTTGAGTGTTTAATTAGTGAGTTAGTTGGTTCTATGCATGCTAGGTTCATAGTTTAGGTTTCACGTCATTTCAATTTCACCACAAATTTTCAAGACCCTCAAGATTTCGAATCTGAACCATGTTCAGTAAAAAATATTTTCCTATTTTCTTTTCTTGTTTCGCGCTAGTTTAAAACTAATCTACATTTCCTGAGGAGACGATCTAGCCTGTTTGGGCTAGCCATAGTGCTACTCATTTTTAGATGTGAGTCAAGTTTTGGCATCGTTGTCGGGGAGTGCCAGAATTAGTTTCAAACTAGTGTTTCTTCATTTATTTTGATTTTTCTCATAATTTAAAAAAACACAAAAAATATAATATTTTCAACAAAAAAAAAAGCAAAAAAATTTTTATCATGCTTGTCTACTACTATGTTGGTGACTTTCTGATGTTTGGGTTGATGTTTGATGCCTTAGGTTAGAGACATTTCACATAGGTTATACAAACTGTCACCTAATATAGGTAGTAGGTTTCTTGTTTCTGTTGTAAGTGAGGACACTGAAATTGATTTGAGTGATCTTTTTGAAGAGAATTTTGTGGAAGCTATGACTGAACATCCACCTGTACCACGTACTTTGAAAAACTTTTTGTAGCCTACACGCACCACCACACCATCCTGTATTGCTTTGCCAAATACTGCACTGAATTTCACAATTAAGCATGGTATGTTGTCAATAATACCTCAGTTCTATGGGATGGATTCTGAGAGTCTTTATCAGCATCTGACAAATTTTGAGTTGGCATGTACTGCCATTATTGCTAGAGCAGGAACTGATGAATGCATTAAGTTTCATTTATTTCCTTTCTCCTTGAAGGATAAAACTAAGATCTGTTTTAATTCTCTAAGACCTAACTCTATTTCTAATTGGACTGACATGCAGTGTGAGTTCTTACATAATTTTTTTCTTTTTTAGAGAACCCAATTCCTACAAGAGCAAATCAATCAGTTTATGCAGAGAGGTGATGGGACCTTCCAGGCTTGTTGGGAAAGGTTCAAAGAGCTGATAAATATATGTCCGTATCATGGGTTTGAATCTTGGAGGCTGGTAAATTATTTCTACACTGCCCTCACTCCTGATTATAAGTCGTTTGTTCATACTATGTGTAATTTGGAGTCCTTTAGCAAGGAACCAGATGAGACATTAGCATTCTTTGATTACTTAGCTGAAAGTACACAATAGTGGAATACACGATCTAATGGGTCACCAATGGTGGTGCAACCTCTCAAGGCAATTGGTGGTGGAGGTAAATATGAGGTAAAGGAAGAAATTGATTGTAATGACCCAAAGAATTGTGGTATTTAAATAATAGAGGGAGAAGAGAAAAGAAATTGTAAATGAAATTCAAAAGGGGCCTCGTCGACGAACTCACGTTCATCGACGAAGTGGCTATTTGGGCTCGTCGACGGGGGCACATTTCATCGATGAGAAAATACCAAGAGGCTATTTCTCAGCCTTGAATTTCATCGACGAAAAATAAGCATCGTCGATGAACTTCCTTCGTGACCTCGTCGACGAGGTGACGTGTCTCATTGACAAAGGCCAGTGTATAAATAGCTCAAACTTGATTTTTGCAGCAGAAATTTCATGCTGAAACCCTCTCTCTTTCTTCGTCCTTACCCCCTTCTCTCTAAGTTTTTGGGCCGAATTCTTGTCAATTTGATGATCCGAGACCATCACGACACTCTTGGGAAAGTTCTCTTCAAGTCTTCTAGAGTAGATCGTTGGTGGGGCTATCTTGAATTTCGTTCCAAATTCAAGGTAAGACTTTTAATTCTGTATTTGACTTACTTACAGTTATAGAAAATATAGTAGTCAATGAAATATTGAAGTTTTGTTCTAGAGGATGTTGTTTTCAGGGTATTGATCAGGGAACCCTGCGGGTGTAGGACCAGTCATAGTAGGGGTTTTCCAATAATAAGATAGGGAGATATGCTATGCTAGTAAATTAGTTATTTTCACTAGAAAAATATAGTATTTGTTTATGGGTCTTCTAGAGCAGGAATTATACAATTCTATTGATTATGGTTAATGAGTATTATTTACTTGTGTGGCATGAGAAATACTGGTATAGTACAGTGTTCTACGCAGATTTTACAGAATTATGAGTATATATATATATATAGAATTATTTTTCATAAAATAATCAGTTTTAAATTACAGAATTACAGCTATTCAGATATACAACTTTATTAAAAAATATAGTCTCTATAGTTTCATGATTTACAGTATATATAGACAGGAAGACGTTTTTACAGTTTTCATAGTACCATGATTATACAGTTTTACAGAACCGTAATATACAAATCATAGAACCATGACACACAAAAATACAGTTGATGCAGAAATACAGTTTATCATAGCATCATGGTTATTACAAGTAATATGAAATCATGGTAAAACAGATAGATTTTATATAGAAATATATTATATAGTATCAGACCTTGATAGACCATTACAAATCAGTTTACAAAGCACGGTACCGTAGCTACTTACAGTTTAGAGTGCAACCACATAACTTAGATAGTATGTGGATATACAGCAGTCAATCGTACCTATGTTGTGGATAGGCTCCTCGCCAGTTAGGGTTGAGGAGGCCAATCTAACTTTCGGAGTATAATGACTTATCCTGGTAGGCCAGCCAGTGATAGGTCCTGCCTACGGGCCGCACAACCCTGTTATAGGGGGTTAAATCATGACATACAATTATCCATCCAGGGAAAATTTCTCAGTTATTATATGTATATTCAGATTTACAGAAACAGTAGATGTATTTATGAATAATAGAAGTATTATGAATAGAAAAATCATAAAGAGAGTTATGTTAAGTAATACAGGTATAAGCTATATTGTACGTTATTTATACATGTTTTCTCAGATTCAGTCATCTATGGTATTTCTAAATCAGATTTTACGAATATGTAACTCATTTGCCACACACTTGTAATAACATATTTCGTCTTACTGAGTGTTGTCTCATCCAAGTGATTTAACATTTTTCAGGTGATCTAGTTAGGCGAGCAGATCAAGCTCGCAAATAGAGGGAGCTACAATACTGCCCTATCAGTAGGGTGAGTAATTTTGGGAGGTTATATTGTATAACCCTAGTTTCAGTTGAGCGTATTTCTAGGAATAGTTGTGTATGTATGTTTTGGGAATTGTTTAGACACTCTGGTATTGTATTATATATATGTGGTTATGGTTTAATGAATTTAGCTTCTCGGTGCCTAGGTTATTGTTGTGTCTCAAATTCCATGGGTCCTATCTGGACCGTGATGAGGGTTCGATTTATATTAAAAGGTATCAGAGTAGTGAAATTTCATAGTATATATATACTTATAGAAAAATATATATATATATATATAATATAATATAAAATTATGTCGTTACAGTTTGGTATCAGAGCCTGGGTTGCTAGGTTCAGTAAACTTTAGAGTGCAGCGGAAGCAATACCAGAGTATAGGAAAGGATTGAGGTTTTGTTCTATGGTCTAGGTATAGGATTTCCATAGTGGTTTCTGTGTCTTTCCTGGGGCAACGATTTCAGGAAAGTTATAGTAAAATATTGTTAGGTCGTGTGTATAGGTTACAGAATTGGATTTGAATTAAGATCGGGGAGGGTAGTTAAGTGTGAATATAGGATTTCAGTTGAATGAAATAGAGTAGGTTTGCACGGAAGATAGGGTCTTTAAAGTGTGTTCTTTGTTTTTTAGGATGGACCCAAGAAGCAGTGGTACAAAAGTTGGGGGAGATGGACCAGGACCTTCTAGTATGGGAGGTGGAGATACTGATGCAGCATTGCGCAGTGTTACCCAACAGGTAATGGCTGAGATGGCCAGCAACTTAGGGGAGCATAGCTACACGATTAAGCAGTTTACATGAATGAAGCCCTCATCTTTTGCTAGAGGAGCTGACCCGATTATGGCTGAAAATTGGGTCCAGGACGTTGAGGAGACGTTGGAAGTGCTTCCATGTACGGACGAACAAGCGACGTTCAAACTGACAGGAGAGGCAAAACGCTGGTGGAAATCAGTTCAACTGATTGAGGAGCAGAGGCCGGATCTAGTGCTGGTGACATGGAGTCGATTCAAGAAGTTATTCTTCGAGCGATATTTCCCTACTATCATTCGAAGCACAAAGGTAGTAGAATTTATGCACTTAGTTCAGGGGCAGATGATAGTATCACAGTATGCAACTCGATTTATTGAGTTGTCTCGGTTCGCCCCACATTTGGCACCAAACAAAGAGAAAAAGGCAAGACAGTTTGAAGAAGGTTTGAGGCAGAACTTGTTTGAGTAGGTTACTGGTTTTCGGGCTCAAACATTTGAGGAGGTCATAGATAGGGCTGCGGTTATTGAGAGTGGCATGCAGAGAGGTATCGCAGCTCCAAGTCAGAGAAAGAGGCCCACGCCTCAGGGTTTTTAACCTGGTTCCAGTCGGGGCCCATGGAGAGGAGACGGTTATAGTGGAGATCAGAGATAGACGACAAGACCTTGTGAGAATCAGGGTATGCAAACCTACCCGGTGTGTCAAACGTGTGGGAGAAGACATTTGGGGAGTGTCGGGTAGGGATAGATGTTTGCTATCATTGTGGGAGACCCGAACACATGGCACAAGCATGCTCAGGACAGCCAATCCAAGTTCCAGCTCCTAAACCCTATCGAGAAGGTTATCAGGTGCCTCGTGGAGGCCAGCAGAGGAATGTAGCCCCGGCGAGGGTTTATGCTTTGACGCCGGGTGATGCTGAAAGTGCTGCAGATGTAGTGACATGTACTTTTACTGTTCTACCATATCAAGTTATTGTTTTACTTGATTCAGGTGCTCTTCATTCCTTTGTCTCTGCGACCTATGTCAAATTTTCTAGAAAAGAGACCCAGTTATTAGATGTAGAATTGTCAGTAGCTATACCGTCAGGGTCACTGATGAGGTGTCAAAGAGTGCCCAGGGGTTATCCAATAGAAATTCAGGGGAGAGTGTTACCAGCTGACCTAATCGTATTGCATATGTGTGGGTTTGATGTAATACTAGGTATGGATTGGTTGGCAATTAATCACATCAGTATTGATTGTTATCATAAAGAAGTAATTTTTAGAACCCCCTAGTGAAAAAGAATTCAGATTTGTTGGTTCACGTGTACGTGTTTTGTCGTAGTTAATGTCAGCCATGCAAGCAAGTAGACTGCTCGTGGGCAGAAGTTAGGGGTTTATGGCTTTTGTAAAGGAGGGTCAGAAAATGAAGCGAAACTTGAAAGTACACCAGTGGTAAGGGAATTTCCAGATATTTTTTCAGAAGAGGTACCTAGCTTGCCTCTTGATTGCGAAGTAGATTTTACTATAAATTTACCTTCAAGGATAGCACCGATCTCTAAGGTTCCTTATCGTATGGCTCCAGTTGAATTAGGAGAATTAAAGGATCAGTTGCAAGACTTACTGGATAAGGGAATTATACGACCCAGTGTATCGCCGTGAGGATATTTTATGTTGATTAATGCATTGAATATTTCCATTTACAGTATTGTTGGGTTTATCTTCTCTCTCTCTCTCTCTCTCTCTCTCTCTCTCTCTCTCTCTCTCTCTCTCTCTCTCTCTCTCTCTCTCTTTTCTCTTATGCCCTCAAATATTTGGTTAAGTTATTTGCATGGTTAATTTTAATTTTGTTTAATTTAAAGTCTCATTGTTGGAACTTAAGTATTTGTTGGGTTATTATTATTAAAGTCAATTTGTGTTCTTATTTCAAGACATTGTTGGAATTTAATACTTGATTGAGTTATTATCTTCATTTAAAGTTAATGTTGGGATTAAGCTTTTGCTTAGGTCAATTAGTGTGCTAAGTACTTTTCGTTGTTGAAAAACTCTTTTATTCAATAAATTTTTGAGTAAGTTTTCTCTCTTTTCCTTCTTTTTAATTAGTTGTCTTATTTTATATTTTGAATATTTTGTTGGAATTTCTTTTATTTATTGGTTTAAGTTTAGTAATGTTTATTTAAGACTTTGTGGAGCATATTCATTATTTAAGTTAGTTTGCATTCATCTAATTGAATCATTGTTGAGTCATAGTTTACTTTCATTTAGTTTATTCATAGCATTGTGTGAGTCGGCTTATTATTCTTATGTTATAGTTAAGGTTTAAGTTTAGTTAGTCCTTATTTAAATTTGACTGGTGAGGTTCTTGCTTTTGGTTTACTATTTGAGTGTTTAATTAGTGAGTTGTTTGGTTGGTTCTATGCATGTTAGGTCCATAGTTTAGGTTTCACATCATTTCAATTTCACTACAAATTTTCAAAACCCCCAAGATTTCGAATCTAAGCCATGTTTAGTAAAAATTATTTTCTTATTTTCTTTCCTTATTTCGCGCTAGTTTAAAATTAATCTGCATTCCCTGAGGATACGATCTGGCTTGTTTGGGTTAATTATTACACGACGTAACTCCTATGCTTGGGATAGTCATAGTGCTACTCATTTTTAGAAGTGAGTCATCGGACACTTGAACTTTACGTTCAAAATAACCCGGGGCGACCGAATGTTCAAGTTTGGCAAACCGAACTTGAGCCCAAGCAATCGAACCTCGGACAGAATGGAAAATCGCCTTGGTCAGCAAACCAAACCCTTATTCAAGCACCTAACGTTCAAATTTGACTTTTTATGTTGTGTCTGTTCGGGCGATAGAACCTTGGCTCGGTCGATCGAAGCTCTCGGGTTGGCTTAAATTTTGTCACAGTTAATTGGGGTTAAACAAGGTTAATTTACTTAAACCCATTTAAAATAATTTTAATAATTCCCTATGTATCCCCAATGGTTATAATTTAGGCATCCTCTATATATAGGGGATCATTTGCACAAATTAGGGTGGGATTAACACTTTGATTAGTAGAAAAATCCTCTGAAATTTTTCAAAGCCTATTTTTCATTAAAAGCCTATACACTCTCATACACTCATTCTTTTGCTAAACCAAACCTTGTGAGAGTTATTTGAGTAGTTATACATTATCCTCATTTTCTAGGAAACTCTTATTGTATTGTGTTTTTTATTTTTGGATTGAGAGTTGAGCATAAGATTTTTGCCTCGATTTTATTTGATAAATTAGTGTGTGGGAAAATCTAGTGGCTAGTGAGTCTTTCCATTATCGTTGCAAGACTCATTGAACTTGTATTTTTGAGTGTGCAAAAATATTTTCAGAAACTTTGTTTTTGAATATCTCTTTGTGCTTTGATATTGAAAAAATATTTTTTTGAGATATTCTAATTACTCATTGATACATGCTTGTGCTTAAATTGAGATAGTTATTACTATGAGTGTTGATTGCACATATACACCATTGAGCTTATTAGTCTTACATTATTGGTGTGTTTTGATTATTACTGGTGCAAATCTCCTTAATTGAGAAGCATAATATTTGTACTTAAATTGTATTGTGATTCTGTTGTATTCCAGGCATGGCCTGAGGGGGCAGTAATCCAACCCGAAAGGATTGATTGTAAAGGCTAGGGTCAGCCCTATGCTAATTGACCTAGTTGTAACCGGTGTCACTCCACCCGTTAAGTGAGCAATAGTGGTAATCCTTGAGGTTCGAATTATGTTTGGGTTTGAACCCAATCTTAGGTCTGGGTTTGGGGGTCTGAGCTTAAATTCAAAATCTAAGAGAGAGAGAGAGAGAGAGAGAGAGAGAGAGAGAGAGAGAGAGAGAGAGAGAGAGAGCACCTGCATTCACCTCACATCACACACACAATTCACAGTAGGGCTTAAACTAAAAGAAAAAGAACATTGGGATTTTACCTCAATCTCTCCTCTCCTTCTTCTTTACTTATCCCTCCTCTGGCTATCTATTCTAGAGTCTGGTTCTGAATTAGCTTCGGAATTCATCCTTCTGTGCTCTGAATTTTGTAGGATTTTCTCCTCTGCTTCCAGCACTATGTGCTATAGAGCTTGTAGCTCTCTCTTTTCTCAAACCTTTTTTTGCTCTCTGTATTTTGGCAAAGCTTCTTTCTGCTATCAACTAAGCAGAACCTCCTTCTCTCTTTAATTCTCTCTCTATAACTTCCTTACCGTCTTTGAGTTGGCCCTTTATGTCAGATTCTTACTCTCACTTTCTCTCAATTCGGCAGGGTGTCTTTACTTCTCTACCCCCCCCCCCCCGATGTATTTGCTACATTATAGAGAGTCTTAGGTGGCCTTTGGCACCAATTTCCTTAATAATATTCCCCTTTGACGAACTATGTTAAGGAATAGTTCCCTTTAACAATCTGCATATGATTTATTTCATTATTTTTTTTTTTGAATTTATCATAACTAATTGTGTCATTTTCCTTTATATGCGCAGGTGAAGGTCCAGGTGGCAACCCAAGACTTGTGGCCTTTTTGAGGTGTGTTGACTTTTTGAGTCCAATCCCAATCCCTGTTTTGATAATGACAAACCACAGTATCCCACTTGTGTAACTGAGTGTGAACAGGTTTATATTTCTGTAAGCACAAGTGATGAATGCAAAATGAAAGTCGTAAAAAGCACTGAGAAGAACACCAATCGGCATACTCCATGGAGCATTGAGGAGCAGAAGACACGAAGACTTATTTATTTTCTGGGTTGTAATAATAATTAGGGTTGAATGTGCATGCATCTTACATGATTTAAAATTGAAGTTTTACCTGACCTTAGATTGACCACAGGACCTCCAAATAACATGAAAAACTCTTATCATAAAATACCTAACTTATACAAAGGTTTTTAAATGATTTTAAAGTTAAAAGAAGGCAAAAACTATATTTTTCAAAGGGGTCGGTCAACCGGCCAGTCGACCGAATGTTAGAAATTAGTAATTTTCTCACTCAATTCGATCTCATATCAAACCATGTTCAACATGAAAATTGTGAAATTTTCCCATAGCTTGAGTTTGATACCAAGAAAATCCAAATTGGAGTTACACATAAAAAGTTATGGCCAAAACACTGAAACGTGTCCATAAGAGAAAAACTCCCTTCATGTTTCTTCCATCTCATTGATGGACATTTTTCTCAAACCAACATCATTATCTTAAAATGTGTTAAACGTGAAAGTTGTGTGAGTTTCTCTTACCTTTCTATTGGTATCAAGAACATTCAATTTTGAGTTGTATAGGAAAAGTTATGGCTGAAACACTGAACAGTGTCTGCGCAGAAAAGTAAAGGCCGGTCGACCGAACCTTCACTACGGTCGACCGAAACTCGTAGATTTCAAGCCTCAGTCGACTATACCTTGAGCCTGGTCGACCGACCTTCTCGGGAAAGTGTCCCAACGGCCGAAAAATGGCTAGTTTTCAAAATAAAAATATATTTTAAGGTCCCAACGGTTATATAACGGTCACAAGGGGTTTTTGCCTATAAATACAACCCAAAACACTTGAAAATAATTGGAGAATCCCTTTGTTAAATTAGTTTATCATTCTTTGATTCTCTCACACTTCTATACCCCATTTTTTCTTTAAATTCTCATTTTTCTCCTACTCTTCTTTTATTTGAAAATCATTTTGGGAGAAAATATTTTTGGGGGTTTTATGTGAAAAGGCATGAGCATATATCATATACATATATATTGCTTGATGGCGTTCTTCTTTCATTTGTGATATATTTTCAAAGATTAAAATGTCTTCTATTCTCTTCTTTTGAAAACCAATTTTGGGAAAAATATTTTTGGGGCTATATTTGAAGAGGCTTGAGCATTTTACATTCTCTATATGTATATTACTTGAAGGCCTTTCTATTTTTCATGTTTTTCAAAGATTAAATTTCTCCCATATTCTTTTAATTGGAAAAATATTTTTTGGAGAAATTTATTGTGAAAAATGTCTTGAAGGCTTGGGCTAATATTCTCACTCATATATTTTGCTTGAATGCCTTCTTGGGATTAATTTTACTAAGGTCAATCATTTTGAAGAAAACCCTAATATTCTCCTACTCTTATCTTGAAATACATTTGTTGGAGAATTTCTTTGGGTTATACAAGAGAGAGCCTTGAGCATATATCAAATTAATATATACTTGCTTGAGAGGCTTCTCCTTTTATTTTATAAAGGTCAATCATTTTAGAAAATAAAATCTTTTTCTAAACTCTTAAGTTTTACTTGAAAAATATTTTGAGAGAAAACTCATACTCTACATGAGCTTCATTTCAAAATCAGATGAGAATGCATATTAGATTTTAATGTTGTACATCCCTGCTTAGTTTAGAAGTATATTTTATGTACAAAATGATTTTCATGTAATGGTTCGGTTCAACCCATTAATTGAACTGGGGAGTCTCAGCCCCGTAAGTGAGACCGGTTCGGTTCAGCCCGAAATTGAACTGGGGAGTCTCAGCCCCGCAAATGAGACTAGTTTGGTTCAGCTTAGTAATTGAGCTGGGGTTTTCCTCGCCCCGTAAGGAGAGGATGTAAAAGGTTTTTACTCCGCCCGGTTAAGTGAGCAGGTATAGTGGAATCCTTGGGGGTAAGCTCAAGGCGGGAATGTAGGCTGGTTTGGCTGAACCTTGATAACAAATCTGGTGTCGCTCTTTCTATTTTATTTAAATTCCTGCACTTTAATTTCAGTATGTGTATAAATGTTTATTTAATGTCGAAATTATTCTCATGCACACATTTGATTTAAATAAGATACTGCACATGTGTATGTTTGCGTTTATTGTTAAACTCGTTTTACATACACGTATACATGTTGAATGGGATATGATACTGTAATAAATCGGCGAATTGTTTAAATTAGCCAAAAAGTTTTTAAAACTCAATTCACCCCCCCTCTTGGGATCACACCAATTTCAACAGGGTGCCCCCAGGTAGCGGCACAGGAATGGCGGGCCTAGCATTTTCTTTATTTTTGTTTTTGGTCTTCTGTATTTTGTATTTTTATTTGTTTTTATTTCTTTGTACTCTGCACACTGACTTATGTACCCCCATGTACCCCCATGCTTTCTTTCCTGCAACATTTTTTGTACTACTTTTATTTTCATTTTCCCCTGCTGATAACTTCGCTTTATTTTTATATGCTCCATATGTACCCCATACGTAGCATTCTTCAGTGTGCACCTCACTGTGCACGTGTATGTCATTAAATACAATTTGTGATGCAATTTGACTCCAGAGTTGACGTATAGGCATGAACGATTCCTAAATAGATTTAGAATCTTGCCAAAATTCCTGATTTCAAAAATTAAAACCCGAAACTTAAAATTTGAGGGTTTTGACAAACCTAACCCAAACTTAATTCAAAGGTTTTATGAGACTAAACTCCACAAAACTTTTAGAAAAAATTAAAAGATTTAACTTTGCGTTCTAAAAGCTTGATTGCAGGACTTAAGAATCTGAACACCTAATAAGGAAAAATAAATTAGTATTTTAAACAGGAATTTAACTAAGGAGACCTATTCTAACAAGGACTAACTACTATTTTGGGGTGGGTGGGGGTCAATTAGAAAACCCAATAAAAAAAGACTGACTTCGAAAATTAATTTTGAAATTAAACAAGTCGAAGAACCCTAATTCAAAAGGACTTTATTTAGTTCTAAGGGAGATTAGCTTTAAATTTACAAGGACTTAACCAAGGAGAGAGATTAATTTTGCAACTAAAAGGACTCACACTAGGATAATGAAACCAGGGTTCAAGAAGACTCAATTTTTTGAAAAATCTGACAACTCAATGGACTCTACAGAACTCCGGTTGACATAAGAAGGACTTAAATTTGGACATTACGGGGACTCGAGGTCTTAATTTGAAACTCAGGGTTATTCAGGGCTCGAAGTCGAATCTTATTTTATCGGACTTTTTGAGATGACCTGGTTAAAATTGGAGTATCGACAATTATCATATTGGGCTATACACCCACCCATTGTAATTAATGTTTTTTAACATAAGTGTGGATGTCCTAAATTCAAATCTCTCCCATTACTAATCTTCCTTAGAGACTCGCAATCTAATCTCCTTCTTCCTTCATGTGGATCAATGCTTGATGGAAACAAAATAATGTAATTAATTAATGTCCTTTGCTATGCCTTGAAATATGAAAAGGGAATTGAAATATGTGATAAATGAGTCCACTTATTGTATGTATGATGCAACGAATTTAGGACCTATTACCACATGCTCACATCTACACAATAGGTACATGCAAACGTAAATGGACATGCCCGTAATATAATTTTTCGAATTTGGGCTTAAATTTGATTTCTTTTTGGGTTTTTGGTAGGCCCAATTTGTCTTTAGTTGGACCCTAGTTAATTAGGGTGAGTTTTAAGTTAAATCTTGGCCAATTATAAGAGCAGCGAGACTCGTAATATTATCCAATCACCCAAAATATGCCAACGAATCATTACACGTTATACACACAATGTATGGTCCTCTTTTGTGTTAGAGAGCAAAAGATGAATTATTAGGTGAGAGCCTATGTTCACATCGATTATAATTATAATTAAAATGTGATGAACAAGAATCTTGGCCATATTTTGTGAATTGCCTTTAGGAGCATATCTTTAAAATCGAAGCAAGCGTAAAATCTCAAGATAATATTTAAAGTATAATATTTCCATCCCTCATATTGATCATGTACTTTGAATTTTGTATTTTACTTAATTTTCTTTCTTTATTTAAAAAAAAATTATGATGAGCAAAGTTTTTTTTCTTTTTTTTTTTCATTTTCTTAAAAATATATATCTTGTATTTGCGAAACAGAACAGTTATCCTTTAGAAGCAATCAAGCAAGAAGTCAATGTTGTGGATGAAACTGATTACACAAGAAGCCCAAGTCCAACTGAAGCCCAAACAGAAATGGATAGCCCATTCCCTCATCGTCAATGGGTTGAATAGCCCAAGCCCACAACCCCATCCCGCGTAAACGGCTGGATGGGCCAGCCAGCCCCTTTGGTACGTTGGCATGCTCCCTTAAGTCTAGCTCATCTATTGTAATCTATATTTTAATAATAATTACAGTCATGATTTTTCTTTAGGATGGAATTAAATTTAACCTAAATAAATCAATAGAACCTATTCTCAATATTTTTTTTCTTCGTCATTTTATGTATCAACTCTAAGTGATAGTTCTATCAACAAATTCACAAATATATCAAAAAAGGGTGCAACAACACTATATTCAATAATCATGTCATGTGCTACTTCAACCCTAATTAGGAAAAAAAAAAAATTATGTAGAATCAATGGCCAATAATAATTTTTATACACAGTCCGGAAATTAACTAAACAAAACTTAAATAATTAAATTTGAAACCTATGGTGGAAAAGAGGAGAAAAGGAAAAATCAATTATTGATAATATAGATAATGAGAAAATATATATAGAAATTAAAAGAAAACATATTTCTGATGTATAAGCAATTCTAAAGAACAAACTTGCAACGGCAAGGAAAATATTTTTTCAAAACATCCTTAAAATTTCATTCTATAAACAAATTGTCGCGATGTACTGGAAACGAGGGTGCCTCGGGGTGGGCGAAATAAAAAGTGATAGGTTCATTTTTTCGTAAAATTTTGGATGTGATGGAGTCGTTACTAACCTTTTTGAGTGTGGTTATAACAGATGATTACCACCCAATTAAGGGTAGAATCGGTTTACATATACTAATACAAGGATTGGGAGTTCGGTTATATCAGGGGAAGGTACTAGCACCCCATACACATCTCTTCTACAAACGGTACCTAATTAATTAAAAATTATCCCTAAATTAAATTTAATATCCTTTTGTTTTACTCCCTATGAACAATTTACAAGACACCAATAAATCACACAAGTATTCACAATTTTTTACACAATAAACTTACAATAATACATCCCTCAAAACTAGGGCATATGAAGCTGAAAAAGCTCATGCCTCTTTTTGAAATCATAGGGATAAAATCGAGAAAATATTTTATGAAAAATAGCTCCTAGATTCATTTCAAAAATTTTATAAAAATTTTCTAAGTATTAAGTAATATTTTCAAAATTTTCTAGGAGGTTTTTGGGAACCATTTTCTATTTTTTTGGATAAAAAATGTGAAAACATAATTTTTTAATCTCATAATATTTTTCATAATCTTTCTGAAATTTTTCTAATTTTTTTAATTATTTTTCCATATTTTCCATGAATTTTTAAGTAAATAAATAGTATAATACAAAATTAAATAAGAAAATAATGAGAACTAAATCAAAAATATTTATGAGAACTAAATCAAAAATATTTTTCTAACTTTCCTCTGATTTTTCTGATTTTTTTGTAATTTTTCCATATTTTTTTACATAATATAATACAAAAATAATAATAAAGAAAGAAAGAAATAAGAAAATCGGTTTGAAACCGATTCAGTGGGTCACTCGATTCAAAGGGAACTAGTTCGGGTCAGGAGCCAGGCCACATGTCGCCTCTTGGGTGGATGGGAGTATATGAGTGGGATCAATGACGTGGCGTCATCGTAGCCGTCCTAGGAAAGAACCAATCGAATGGCTGTTAGGAGGCCACAAAACACTTTGCGTGCATGGAGGAAAACGAGCCATGTGTCGGTTATCGGATGGAGCAATGGAAGGTAATCCAGATTGAAGTCGTGGTGTGATCTTGTTTGTAGTGGGGGAAGCACAAATCGAACGGTTTAGGGGAGACCAGTTGTGAATTGATGATGTGGCAAGATCCACACCATTCCATAAAAACACACATCGGATAGTTATGAAGGAGCTGCGTAGCAGTAGGCATGTGTGGAGGAGGGTGAGCCACGTGTCGCCTCATGGTGGTCCTGATACTAAACATATAAAAACCTCATTTTTCCTTTTTATTCATTTTTCTCGTTTCATTTTCTCTTCGGCATCTCTCTCTTCCTCCCCTACCCTCTTGGACGATCATACCCTGAAACCCTAAAATCACTTGCTACCTCTCTCACTCTCTATCTTCTTTCTCTGTCCGAAAGATCTAAACCCCAACTCACTCCCTGATCTGAAGCTTTCACTCAAAGCAATCCTCTCTTAGAAAACCCTAATCCCTGCAACTCTCTCCCTGCTCTGAACTCTCCTCGAAGCTCTCTCTCTCTCTGCCTTCTCTTTTCCTCTTCCTTCGTTTCTCTCTCAGATGCCCCTTTCCTCTGAAACCCTTTAAGGGTCTGAACCCCTAGGGCTTTTAGACTCTCGTCTCTGAAAAACCCTACTCTGCTTTCTCTCTCTTAGAGAGTCCTATAACCATAACTTTTTCTCTGATCTCACCCTCTCTATGAAACAATCTATTCTCCTTTTAGCCTCGCGAACCACTTAAAGGCCCTAAATTCTGTTCTAGAAAAATATCCAAAGCCCTCACTCATCTTCCATGGCTTCTTTCTCCCTTTGTGAAGCTGAAGTTCCAGTTTGTTTGCGATTTGAACATCCAAGGATGTTCACATGAGTAAAACTGGATGCAAGACCTAGGGGGTGGGTTCAATATGAGATATGAGAGAGGTCTAATGAAGACAAAAAAAAAAAAAGCTAAGTGTTTCTTTCCCCTCTTTTCTTTTAGTGCTTTTTCTAAAGCTTGATTGTTAGAGTTTTTTCCCATTTTATTATTATTTTATAATAAAATATAAAATAATACTCTATTTCAAAAAAAAAATTCCCTAATTTATTGCTCACATAATCTCGCAAGTTGGGATTACGAGATTTAAACAAATCTCGCAAGTTGGGGCTACGAGATTTAAACAAATCTCGCATGTTGATCCTATGAGATTTGGATTTTTTTTTTTTTTTTTGAAAAAAGAATAGATTTGCATGCAGAAGAAGGAGAAGAAGAAGTAGCAGCAGGTGTCGTGAACGGGAGTTGCCAGCCGTTGCAGATGGGGGAGAGATCTCATGCTTTATCCTTTTTTTAAATTCTTCCTTTTTCTTTTTTGGGTCTTCAATTTGTGTTAGAAATCTGGTTTTTAGCTACTGATAGTTAGGGGATCTGGGGCCTAATTGGCTTTCATTTCTCTTGAAGAGGGGTTTGGATTGCTTGTTTTGTCTCATGTACTGTCTTTTTTTGCGTTTCAGATTCATCGGGGTTTAGACTTCAGGTTTAAGGAAAACGGAGACAATGTTGGGTCAAAAGCAAGCAGAAGAAGCCATCGTTCCAAACTTCGGCGAGGCAGAGCATGAGGCTAGTCGTGAAGAAGAGAAAGAAGAAGTCAGCTTTAAGAACCATGTCATACAAGTTATTAATTATACATATAATTCCTTTACTTAATTTCCTTCCCACCACCACCGCCGCCGCCTCTCGCCGCCGCTGTCCCCGATACACAACCACTACCGAAAAAAAACATAAACTAATTTTTATGCTCTGACGATGCATTTTTTTCTCTACAACTGTAGTGGTTTGAAGTGTTGGATGGGTTACTGGGTCCTTACTGGAAGGTTATGGGTTTGGCTTTCAATTGTACTTTCCTATTATTTGGGTTCGTGATTCAGCTCATAGCCTGTGCAAGGTAAGATCTTTCTTCTTTTAACCACAATTAGGTAAAATATGAAGTGAGTTGTCTCCGATTGAAACATATATTAATTCAACTAATACCGTAGATTGGAGCAGTAACATATACTACATCAACGACCGATTGGACAAACGGACATGGACGTACATATTTGGAGCTTGCTGCGCCACCACCGTCTTCATACCTTTCTTCCACAATTATCGGATTTGGTCTTTTCTCCCCCTCCGCATGACCACCTTCCTTGCTTGGTACCTCACTGACAACTCCTGCTCAGGGCGGTTCTTCACAATATAGGGCCCTAGGCGAATGATTTAATCAAGTACCCTTAATATTTTATTTAATTTTTATTTTTATTTAAAATTAATTTTTCTAACTAATAGGACATTTTTCAACTAGTAAATTTCGTAATTTGGTATCTATATTTTCCCAATATTTTGGATCATAAATATTATCATCATTATTTTTTTTTCTTCTATATTGTTAAAATGTCTTTCAAAAGAAATATCATTAGTGAACATTTCCTGTATATCAATGTTATTTTTATCAGTATTATTATTATTATTATATTAGATTCTAATTTCATCTCTGGAATTGATTGCTCGTTTCTTGGAGAATTTTCATCTTACTCATTTATATTTTGCTTAGAATTAAAAATAAATTTATCAAGAGCTCCCTTTTGAGATAACACTAATTCTTCTATTTTTTTTTTCTTCATTCGTTTTTTATATTCGGATCCATATTTTCTCGTTGACATAATTAAATTTGAAAATTAATACTATAAATTGACAAATTAGGTAAACAAATAAAAATAAATTTAATAAATCTATAGAAATAGTAGATTGAAACAATATAACCTGATTATTATTATTATTGCAAATTGATTGGCGAGTGAGACTTTAGAGATATTGAATTTTTGCCGGATACGACGCTCTAACTTCAAAGCTTCCAAAATCTAAGAAAAAATATAAGAAAAAAAAATTCAGAGTGAAAATAATAGAAAAATAATATACAAACATTGAAATCAAAATTAGAGTTGATGAAAATTACAGAGAATCGGAGGCCCGAAGATGATGAACACAATAGTTGGAGCAAAAATCATAGAGAGACAAAAAAATGAGAGTGAGAGAGTGTGAGAGATGACAAAAAAATTTTAGAGAGACTAAGAGAGAGAGATGTGAGTAATAGATAATTTAAAATACAATAAAAGTGTTAGTTGGGAAGTATAAGACTTGAAAAAAAAAAATTAAATTATATTTATTTTATATTTTAAAATATAATTTAATTTATTTGTTAGTTGGGAAGTCAATTATGGGAATAGAGCATAATAAATAATATTAATATTATTTAATTTAAAAAAATTTTGGGGCCCAAAAATTATATTATTATATTAAAAAAAATTTGAAGGGCCCCAAAAATTTGGGGGCCCTAGGCGGCTGCCTCAATTGCCTAAAGGCAGAGCCGCCCCTGCTCCTGCTCACGACACCTGCTGCTACTTCTTCTTCTCTCCTTCTTCTGCATGCAAATCTATTTTTGAAAAAAAAAAAAAAAATTCCCAAATCTCGCAGGATCAACTTGCGAGGTTTAAACAAATCTTGCAGCCCCAACTTGCGAGATTACGTAAGCATTAAATTGGAAAAATTTTTCTCAAATAGAATATTATTTTATATTTTATTATAAAATAATAATAAAACGGGAAAAAAAACTCTTGATTGTTGCATAATCTATGTGTGTGTGTGTGTGTGTGTGTGCTTTGCCTTCGGTGTTGCATGTGTACTGCATCGTGTGTTGTTGTGTTTGAATCTAGATGATCTGGCTTGAAAATGAAGATCTGTGTGCTTATTGGTGTTTTGAGGGTTAGAGTTCTCTAGTTTGAAAATTAGGGTTTAGAGACGAGTTTGACTTATCCAAACCCTAACTCACTAAGTGAGTACGAAGTTGACTCGCACAAGTCAACTCAAGGACTCAGGTGGACTTGGTTAGGCCTGAGTGAGCCCATTAGGGTTGATGCGTGTGGGGCTAGAGTTTAAAGTGGTGGGCTTTGGTTTGAAAGTGGGTTTGGGCTGGTTTTAAAAATGAATGGGCTTGGGTTAGTTTTAAAATGGGCTTGGTCTAGTTTTTTTTTTTTTTAAATGGGCTTGGGTCAATTTAAACGAATGGGATTACATGAGTTTATTTATACGTTGCATATTTCACGAAAATATGAGTAAAGATTACATGAGTTGATTTTTTTTTTATGTTGCATATTTTACGAAAAGATGAGTAAAAATGAGATTTTTACGAGATTATTTTAAATTGTATAAATTATAATAAAATGATTTTAAAACCCCTTATGGCAAAGGAAGTTCAAAGTTACAGATGTTCGGTACCGCAATTTAAAGTTTAAACGGATCAGAGTGTATCCACACTGTTTACAGAGTGGTTTTATATGTTAATGGATTTCTCCTGAGTACACACCTGGGTCGGACCAGGGTTTAATAGGGAAAATCTCACTTAATGATGATGTACGTTGATTTAGTTTGGCTGACCAGCCAACTAAGTCCAGTATTCGGACCGCACAACTCAGTCATGGGGGTAAACATGACTTACGATTAACAGGTCTAAGGGTGATTTTTACAGTATATGTATATACATATTTAATTACGCGTACAGAGCTATTGATGATTTGAAGGTAAAGTATAAGTTTATATGAACATGGTCATTATTGTGCCTAAATGATGATTTAAAGGAAACGTATAAGGAAATATATATATATATATATATATATATATATATATATATATAATTAAAAATTATAATTATAGTTTTTAAAGTTAAAAGTTTAATTTAACAGTTATAGTGTATGATTATAAAATTTTACTGTTACTGTTGTAGTTGATGACAAAAATTTTTATGTAGAAAATTTTAAATTTATATTTATTTTAAAAATATTTTTGAAGTTATAGTATTGAATATTATTTTACGAAATTATGAAAGCTCATTTTGGCCACACGCTAATAATAATCTTATTTACTTACTGAGCGTCGTCTCACCCCAACCATTATTTTACATTTCAGATCATTTTGAGGAGCGTACCAGAAATATGGAGTAACAAGTGCATAGGCGGGAGTAGAAAGAGTAGAGTAAAATAAAAATTTAGTATAATACAAATTAGAATACGTTTGTGTATTTTAGAATTTTAAAATTTTATATTTTAATAATTGAGACATATATTTGTAACAAAACTAATTAGTGCTCTGATAATAAAAATAATTTAGAATCATTTGCGTCGGCTGAAAAATATATATGTAGGAACCCACTCGAGTTCGGATCCTTACATAGTAAAATGCTTAAAATTGTTATTATAACTCTAGGTTGGGATATCTAGCTAGTTTATAACCTTGGAAGACTAGGACATGAAGAATGATATGCAGAACACATCATTTCTTGATGTGGCTTTGAATGCCAGGTCAACATTCAAGTGACTCATTCTCTACGAATCTCTGCACGAGCACTTGAAATTGTTGAAATTCATCACTGACTTGGTTTAAATGATGAAATTGTATAGGGATCAAATTTCTGCAGTTCTTAGTTTTTCTTGAATTGCTAGTGGAAAAGCAACTCTGTCCAACACCGAGTTAAAGAAATTATCAGTGACTTAAGGAAAAAGAAAAAATCGACTACTATTACGGGATTTAGGACGCCGATGAGATTTATATTTTGTATGAATTATATATTGGACTAAATTTGAAATTTTTATTTTTATTACCTAGAATTATTAAATTTTAGCCTTTATACTTTTGTAAGTAATTTAATTGACATGAACAGCATAGTATTCTACATTTCAAGAAACACATTTACATGGTAGCTTATTAGAAAATCTAAGAGTTGTGCACACAATACCCTTGTCGTGTTAGATCACATTCAAAAAATTAGATTGTGAGTCCCTAGGGTGTGGTTCAGTTGGTTGAGCGAATTCTAAGAGTGCCTCTCACGAGGTCAGTGGGTTTCCGCCTCCCGGGTTCGATTCAGCTCCTGGGCTCCTAAAAATTTACCCTCTCTGTGGGTTGTGGGGCCAACTACACAGGGCGTGTGATTAGTCACGGATCGTAAAATGGACATGAACACCTAGGACGTACTTAAAAAAAAAAAAAAAAATTAGATTGTGAGATTCACACTCATATGCATACATCCATATACCCATATTCTTTTTATTCGGCTTTAGTTTTGGACATTGAAGCTTTTGAAGAGAATAAATAATGCATATTTATCAAGTCTGTCAACTCATTGTTTAAAACTCAAGAGAATAAATAATTTAAAACTCTTTTTTTTGAGTTTTCAAAATTCAAGGTTTTGCTTCAAGAAGATTAAATTTTTTTTCTTTTTATTTTTCTTCTTTTTTTGATTTTGTTCAGTAAAAGAAAAGAAAAAAAAAATTTCCTTTCACGATATTTTTCTTTTCTATTAAATTCTATTTAAAATAAAAATTTATTTTGTATGAGTAAAAATTTAAAAAAAAACTAAATATTAATGATATGTAAAAGTACATTTTTTTTATAAAATTGAAATATGTTTTATTTTTTTAATTTTTTAATAATTAAACATAAAAATATGCATTTCTTGATATTTTATTTTTCTTTTTTAATATTTTTAAAATTCAGGGCTATTCATACACATTACAAAAAATACAAAAAAAAAAACTCCACGAAAATCCATTAATAAGGACAATAAATACAATAGATGGATTCTACTCAGAGTAATATCAGATTACCAGTCACATTCGGATGAAGTGGAAAGTCCAATGGTATTAGCGACTTTACGTAACGCAACTGCAGTCTGGTTTCTGCAGCTTTCAGCTTTCAATTGCCTTTCATCATTAAATTGGACAGTTGCCAAACTCTAAAATTTCTTATATGTATGCCGCATGCATATTTATATATTGACCTATGTATATTATTGGTATACAGCACATGCATGCATGCATGCATCAGCCGCCTACGTACCATAGGAAGTCCACCCTCTTACTTAATTTTAATTATAATTTCGTTTTGGGTTCTTTTGACTGTTTGTAATTAATGTGAACAATTGCTTGTATTTTTTATTATATTCATTTCCATGAGATCGATGGCCCAAGCTGCATAACTATATATACTTCATTTTTTTTTTTTAGTCAATGTCGATTTTCAAGTGATTGTAGGGTCTAGCTTAAATCAATTTTTTAAAGGGTTGAATTGGAGCTCGCCTCAAGATGAAGCATACACAAAATACAGTTTGAAATATCAAATTCTAAAAGGGCAAATGCCTTGTGAACTAAGATTTACGCAGTTCTATACATACATTATATATATATATATCAAAGCCAAACATTTTGTGAATTTTTAGTCAATGATTTTTATTTTTGGTATGAATCTCAAGTCAATTTGATTAAAAAATATAACGCTTGCTTGCTTGTATTATAGAAATGGCCAATTGGTATGAGTTGAACTTCAATATTTTGAAAATAATCTAAGATTTTGAAATTAAATTTGCATATCTAAGTAGTCTATGCAATTTAAAGTTAAGATTTGAAATTCAAATTCCCAGACACATGATGAAATAATTTCATTTTTACATCATGAAAATCATGTAAACTTTGTAATTATATAATATCACATGGTATAAGTTACTTATCTCGTGTTTGGGAGCATGAAATCCTAACCGTAAGGGCTAGTATGGATTAAGGATTTTATTTGGGAAAAGGGAACGCAAGGAAAATAAGAAAAAAAAAATTCATTTTTCATTATATTTTCTCTCTATATCAAATATTATTAAAAATAAAAAATTGTTCCAATGTGGTTAAAAATTAACAAAAACCAAATATTAAGGATGTGTAAAATTAAAATTTTGTTCAATAATTTAGTATATTTTTTATTGTCTTTCTCACTTTCTTTGATAATCAAACATAAAAAAGTAGATACTTTCTATTTTACTTTCCTTTTCTCAATATTTTCCTAATTCCAAACAGACCGTAAATGATTTGGATTTATGTATATTAAGATAAAGAATGTAATACGAAACAAACTTGCTTTTATCTAAGTTTGTAAACAAATTCAAATTTAAGATTTAAAATCGATCCATACTCGCAAAGACAACATTAATAAAGTAGTAGAGTACCAACAAGTAGTTTACAAATCATATTTTCGTTGTTTTATTTTTATTTGTAATTGTTTTATTTTGTACTTTTAAAAAAATAAATGTATAATTATTCTCAAGAGACTTACATATCCCTCAATTTCTTAAAGCATATACCC
This sequence comes from Malania oleifera, assembly GCF_029873635.1. Taxonomy (NCBI): domain Eukaryota; kingdom Viridiplantae; phylum Streptophyta; class Magnoliopsida; order Santalales; family Ximeniaceae; genus Malania; species Malania oleifera. Next base: position 29,134,463 of record NC_080418.1, on the reverse strand, counting down.
GGCCTCATAAGGGTTAATACCTTTCACCTTGGAAGGGTAATGAAAATGAATTAAAAACTAATTATCACCACTATGTTTGTTTTTTGAGCAACCTAAAGAAATACTAAAAATAAAAATCAATTTTCACTTAGGGTTCGTTTGGATCAAAGAGTTTACCTAAGAAAAATGAAAGGAAAGGAAAATAAGAAGAAAACTTATTTTCTCTTATATTTTCCTTCTCTATTAAATACTATAAAAAATGAAAGTTTGTTTTAATTATTAAGGAAATTGTGTCATTTTCTAGTAAACCGTCGATGATTTCAATGAACCCCTCGAAGGTTGCTTCGATGGATTAAGACAAAATGTTTGTTGTGAGCAAACCGTCAACGGTTATGCATGTTGCTGAATTGTCGAGAATCCTAATAGTTGAAGATTTGCTACTACCTGATTGTATGCGGTGATCTAGGATTTTTTAGTTGTATTACTTAAATAGTCGTTTGTATTTGATAGCCTAAGATCTCTTTGATTTAACATTTAAATACTTATGAATGTGTAGCAAATATATATTGTACAAGTCTTATATATAGGACATCTTTACATCAATGAAAGTGTTTAGCATTTTCTATATGGTATCAAAGCCCTTTCTTTAATGATTTTTTTTCCCTTCTTAATGATCATTTCCTCTGAGTCCTTTGTTGTCACCACCCTCGAAACTCCCGACAGTGACAACTCTCCTTTTATTGCCATCAATGTCAGTTCCCAACTTCTCTTGAAGCTTACCCCTTCCAACTTCCCTTCTTGGCGCACCCAACTGATGTCATTGCTCATTGGCTATGATCTTCAGGGCTATCTTGACGGTACAACTGTTTGTCCAACATGAACCCTTTCTCCCAACACCTCCTTTGCCAGTTCATCTTCTGCAAGTGTCTCCAATCCAACTTTCTAGCGTTGGCTTCGACAAGATAAGCTAATCCTTCACACCATCCTTGCATCTGTCTCCGATTCGGTCATGCCACTCATTGCCACTTCAACCACTCCTCATGATGCTTGGTCCAAGTTGCAATGATTGTACGCTAATCGTTCACGCACTCGTGTTATGCAACTTAAGGAGGAGTTGACTCTCATTTAGGGAGAGTCTCGCTCGGTCTTGAAGTATCTCCACCCCATCAATGTATTACTTGATGAATTTCTTGTGATCCCATCTCAGTGGATGACATTACTTTGTATGTCCTCAACGATCTTGGCCCTGAGTTCCGTGAGATTGCAGCGCCTATTTGGGTACGTGAGACTTCTCTTACATTTGAAGAGCTTCATGATATGCTGGTTGGCCACGAAAGTTACTTACAACATGTTGATGCATCCAATGTTGTTCTGGTTGACACTACGAACTCCACTCAGCACCGCACTCTCGCGTCCACTTTCAACCGCAGCCAACGTTCCAGCCCTGGTTCCTTTGGTTAGTGTCTCCCCAAGTCTAGACACAATAATCGCAGGGAGCAGTATGGTAAGCCCCAAATCATTTGTCAATTGTGTGACAAAGTCGGCCACTTGGCCAAGACTTGTTACTCGGCTTTAGGAGTGAAGTCTGTAAATTGTACTGCTACCAATGCATCCACTGACAAAAAGTGGCTTATGGATTCCGCTGCTTCTCACAACATCACCTCCGATCTTGTCAATCTCTTTGTTCGCTCGGAGTATGATGGCATAGATGAGGTTGTCATTGGCAATGGCTCAAGTTTGCGAATCACATATGTTGGCTCTATGTCTTATCCCTCCTCCTCGAAGCCCCTTTTAAATTAACTAATACTCTTTGTGTTCCTAATATTCACAAAAACTTAATCTTTGTTCATAATTTCACTCGTAGAAATAATGTCTAACTTGAGTTTCACCCATTTTATTTTCTTGTGAAAGATCGGACCACAAGGGCAACTCTTCTTCATGGTAAATGTTAGGATGGTGTCTATCCAATATCGATGGTGTCTTTTGCTAAAGCGTCTTTTGTTTTAGCACTTGTTGGTGAACGAACGAACTACACCTAACACCTGACATAGACAACTTGGGAATCCATCAAATAAAGTAGTTGATTTTGTTATTCATACTTTTTCTCTACCAATTGTAGTGTCTCGCGTCTCTTCATCTTCCATTTGTAATGCTTGTCAATGCAATAAAAGTCACAAATTGCCTTTTTTCTTCCACTTTTCTTGTTAGCACTCATCCACTTGAATACATTTATACTGATGTTTGGGGGCTTACAAATTCCACTTCACTTGATGGGTTTAGATTTTATGTCTTGTTTATTGATCACTTTACTAAATGTTATTAATTGTTTCCCATCCAACGAAAAACTGATGTTTGCAACATTTTTTCTCAATTGAAAAGGCTACTTGAAAAAGTTGGCTTTTCATATCAAACACTTATACTCTGATAATGAGGGCAAATTTCAAGCTCTTTGTCTTTTTCTCTCCTCTAATTCCATTAGTTGGCTTACCACTACTCCTCATACACCTGAGCAAAATAGTATAAGTGAACATCGACATCAGCACATTGTCGAAGCCTGTCTCACCTTGTTGAGTCAAGCAAGCAAAACTTCCTTCCTCTTATTGGTCCTATGCATTTCATGCAGCGATTTATTTAATAAATCATATGCCAACCCTTATTTTTAAAAATAAAAGTCCTTTCGAATGTTTGTTTGTTCATCGCTCCGATTACAAAAAGTTACATATTTTTGGTTGTCAGTGTTACCTAGGGCTCAAACCTTATACCACCGGTAAATTTTAACCAAAATCTATGCCTTGTCTCTTTCTCGGTTACTCGAGTTCTCAGAGTGCCTATAGGTGTAAAGACCTTGTTACCTTTCACATTTACGTGTCTAGGCATGTGGTTTTTGATGAATATGTTTTTCCCTTTTCTTCCTCTGCCCATGTTGTCATGCCTAATCTGTCAGTTTCAGGTGCTATCACAAAGGATCTTATCATTCCAGAGGTGCCTTCCATTGGACAGATACCATCCACTCCTACCACCGTGACAGACAGTGCTCCTGCAGCTCTGACTTCCCCTTCCCTGTCTTCATCACCCTCTCCTGCACCTTCTTCGCTAGAGGTTATCCCTTCATCCACCATACCTGCATCTTTGGCCTGGTCCAACCGTACTCATGGTATGACTACCCGGTCTATAAATAATATTCATAGACCCAAACAACTTTACCTTGCCACTAAACACCATCTTCCTCAACATGTTGAGCCCACATGTGTGTCTCAAACCTTGAAAGATCCCAAGTGGCTGCATGCTATGTCTGAAGAGTTCACTGTGTTGGTTAAACATGGAACATAGGAACTGGTTCCACTGCACTCTACAATCAAACCCGTTGGATGCAAATGGGTTTTCCATATCAAACGGAATCTTGATGGTAGTATTTCTCATTATAAAGCTCGATTAGTGGCCAAAGGTTTTCATCAATGGCTTGGTTTTGACTATAATGAGACGTTCAACTCTATTGTGAAGTCAGTGACTATTCGTGCTATCCTCTCCATTCCTGTTTAGAAAAAATGGTCCCCTCGACATCTGAATGTTAATAATGCATTTCTGCATGGCCGCCTTCTGGAGGATGTATTCATTGTTCAACCTCTAGGTTTTATTGATCCTAATTTATCTTCTTATGTTTGCAGGTTAAAGCGGTCTTTGTAAGAACCCAAACCAAGAAAAGAAAAATAAAAGAAAAGAGAAAAGAGAAAGAAAAAGAAAAGAATGGAAATGGTTTGGTATAGAACCAAATCGTCGACGGTTTTGTAGGACTTAGGAAAACCGTCGATGGTTTTAGTCAGAAGGTTTGGTTTGAGACCAAATCGTCTACAGTTTAAGCAATCTCAAGAAAGCCATCGACGGTTTAAACTACCGAGAGGTTTTAAGGAGGATTTTTGGTTTGGTAAGTGGTTAAACTGTTGACGATTTCCTCCGGGCCAGCTTACTTATAAATAAGTGTAAGCTCATTTTATTGAGAAAAATAATTCTCTCTCTCTCTCTCTCTCTCTCTCTCTCTCTCTCTCTCTCTCTCTCTCTCTCTATCCTAGGGTTTTAGATTTTTTTTCTCTCTAAAGATCTTCTGGGTCTCCCTCGTGCTCTCCGATCCTCTCTCTCTCCTCTCGGCTTGCTGGTTTCCCTTTCCTCGATGAGTTTAAGGAAAAGCTCAGATTTGTTCTAGGGAACGTGGTAGGCAGGTTTTTAGGAACAGGTAAGGGGAATAGATTATATATGTCAAATTATTTTCTAAATTGAACGGATTAAATTGAGAATATTGATACATAAGTACTATTTATGATTTTATGAATTATTCAGGCATATGGAAACGATGGTTTTTGGTTATTATATATATTTATTTGGGGAAAACCAAAATGAGTAGGTTGATCATCTCTGTTTCTGAAAAGTTGTGTATATCGAAATAAATAAATGGTAGAGATGATCAGACCTAGTTTTCAGCAAAATATAATTTCTTCGGGCAGTTTATTACGTTTTGAAATATCACTCAAATCGTGTGGCATGAGAATGTTATGGTTTTTGCATAATTAAACCTGATACTTTTGATATGACGGCTATATTCTGGGTTTTGATATGACGGTTGTATGCCAGGTTTTGATATGATGGTTGTATGCCAGGTTTTGATATGACGGTTGTATGTCGAGTTGTATATGATGGCTGAATGTCGGGGTTGATATGATGGTTGTATACTGGGTTTTGATATGACGGCTAAATGTCAGGTTTTGATATGACAGGTTTTATACTGAATTATGGAAATGAGATTATATTACAGTTTTTATTACTTAAATTGCATTATATGGTTTAAGAACCCTGATGACCAGATGTTATAAGAACACGGTACCATTGTTAGTGAATGAGTTATTGCAGCCACATGGTAGTGGACGTGTAAGCCTTCAGGCCGTCAATTTGGCCGTGAAGAGTTGTTGTACCCCTCTAGAGCCTGGACCAGACTAAGTAGGCAAATCGGACTAATAGATGGGATTTACTGACTTAGCATGGTGGTAGGCCAACCATGGTTAAGTCCGATCTACAAAGTGCACAACCCGATCATGTGGTACATGATGATGTTGTTTGTCCAAAAGGGGGTTTCTTCTACGCATATATGTGTATTTATGTAAATGATATTATTTATTGAGCTGATTTATATTATGAAGGAAATGTATATTTTCAACTGCATAGGTGTGAGTTATATTATAAAAATATTATATTTGTCAGCTAAAGTAAATTAACGAATGTAACGACCTACTATAATTTAAAATTTTATTATTTTTTTCCACATATACTGTTATTCACATATAAGCTGAAATTACACAGCTCTGATGCTTTCTATTTCAGGTCTAATTATCCTCCTAAGCAGCGAGAAGCGTAGTCATATATCCACAGCCATACACAAAAATCTTACAATACCAGAGAGCTAGATTATCCTCAAGTTACATGTATATAACTGAATAGGGCTTATACAAAAATATTTTCTACCCCAAAAATACTCACCCTACTGACAAGGCAGCATTGAAGCCCTCTACCTGCGAACCTAATCAACTCGCCTAACTGGATCACCTAAAAAATGTCAATATGATGGGATGAGACAACGCTCAGTAAGACAAAACATGCTATTGGTAGTGTGTGGCAAATGAGTAACAATTCTATAAAAAGTCTGATTCTATATAATCACGTATAACTGAATCTATAAATACGGTACAAATAATATAAACCACCATCTATATCCATGTTGCTTAACATATCCGTATTTTAAGTTTCCACTCATAATACTTCTAATGTACATAAGTATATTCTTTGTTTCTGTAAACTATATATACATAATAATAACTAAAAAACTTCCCTGGATGGATAGCTATATGTTATGATTTAACCCCTCATGACAAGGTTGTGCGGTCGTAGGTGGGATCTATCACTGGCTTGCCTACCAGGATAAACCGTTGTACTCCGTCAGTCAGATCGGCACTCCTTAACCCATATCTGAAGGAGCATGTCCACAACATAGGCACGATCGACTTATCTACCACGTATTATCTAAATATGTGGTTGCACTCTAAACTGTATATAGTTACGGTACCGTGCTTTGTAAACTGTATCTGTAATGGTCCATCAGGGTCTGATACTATATATTATGCTTCTATATATAACTATTTGTTTCACCATAATTCTGTAATAACTGTATTAACCATGACGTTGACTGTATCTATATTAACTATGTTTATGAAATTAACTATAAATTTGTATGTCATGGTACTGTAAAACTCAATAATCATGGTATTCTAAAAAATACTGTAAAACATGTTCCCTATCTATATATTCTATAAAACACAACCCTAAAAATACTATAAAATATATTTCTATATTGTATCCATATTCTCATGCCATACAGTAATTAAAACATCTTAAACATAATTGATAACTGTATAAAATTCCTTCTGTGAATAATAATCTGGTAAAAATATATATTTTATACTGAAAAACATACTAGAAATGCCTAGCATAGCATATTTTCCTTACCTGATTCCTGCTAAAATCCCCTACTGTAACGAGCCTTACACCCATAAGGCTCCCCACTCAGCACCTTGAAAATAATTGAAATGAGGAATAGCTTCCCAAGAGGGGGGGTGAATTGGATTCTTTTTATAATTTTAATGATTTATAGACTTTTGATTTTAACAACCCAGAAAACAAGATATATATGAATAATAACCACACTCAAGAATATTGAAATTTAAATTTACAAGTCAATCAATAAAATCATGATAATTCAATCACTCAATCAAAATGTAAAAGCTTTTGTTGATTTCCCTGTAAACTCTTAGCATACACTCTACTTGATCAAGATTTCCACAGATTAATCAACGTACTCCCTTCTTGGGTTTCCGCAAAACGATTAATCAAAACGTACTTTCTAAATATCAAGTACTTTTTATTTCTTTCTCAATTTAGAACCTGCAACCTGCACATATAAATCATATAATAATAGCAAGTAAGGAATGTAAAGTAAATCAGAGAGAAAGTGACAAGAGTTTTTACGAGGTTCGGCTTCATCACAGCCTACGTCCTCGCCTTTGACAAAAACACCAAAGGATTATACTATATTAGTTCCATTACCTGGTGGAACAATACCAATTTACAACACACTCCTTCGATTAGGCTAGAGCCCGCCTCTCCTAATAATAACCCCTTATTTGGCTCAACGATTCAACAACCCTAAATTGCTTTGGAAAGATAATAAGGAAATTTGTGTACAAAGGAGAACTCTCATAATAGAGTAAATTAGGACAACGATTAGCTCACTTTATACGTCAAAGTAATTCAAATATAAGAAATTTCAAGCTCAATACTTAGTATGAATTACGTAATATTTTTCCAAAGAAAATGAAAGATTCTCATTGTTGGAAAACTTTGCTTCAAAATATAAATCAATTTCAGATCAGAAATTTAACCTTGAAAGAGTTATAGATCCTTTGAAAACAGAATTTTGAATACTTGAAGATCGGTCGATCTAAAACCTTTGAAAACTTACTTTGATCTATAAGCCTTTGAATATTTCTAAATAAAAAATTTTGTTAAAAATCACTAGATCTGGAAACTTTAGAAGATTGCACAATTTCAAAACTCTTTTGAATATCTCATCAATGTTCTCTCTATGATTTTTCACACTTTAAAATTTTGAGATTAAGACTATTTATAAAAGTTTTAGAAATCATCCATTACTCCCAAAGATTTCTAAAATTTATTTCCAAATATTTTGAAATAAATATATTCAAAAACGTGGTTCAAAAAATCTTCTCGTTAAAAAATTTATTACCAACGTTCGAGTGGCAGTCGCCTGTCATGACTTGGCAGTCGCCTGTCACACAACAACTTTCAACACAGAATGCAGGCAGTTGCTTGGTTTGTTCACACAGGCGCCTGTCAGTTTAGGCAGTCGCCTGCTAGCTACTGACTTTTTTTTTAAAAAACTTCTATTTAATTTAGCAGTCGCCTGCCTTATCATGGCAGTCGCCTAACCCTTTATTATTTCAAAAAATTTTCTTTTTCTTAAACCCTTTTTTTTTTTATTGATTTGAAAATTATTCTTTAGGGTTTATGTATAAAAAAATATTTTTGACTTTCTATGAGCTTCAAATCACTTTGTACTTGAGATTTACTTTGAAGTACTTACATTTTAGAATATCCTTAAAAGTATAATTCGTTTAGTCTTCAAACTTGTTCTTCCATCATCTTTGTAGTTGCAATCTTTCCTTTGCGCTTTTCACAAAATAACTTTGTTCTTCATGCTCTTTGTAATCCATTGAACTTTCTTATGCACTTGAGTTCTGTTATTTTCCTAAAAACTTTTACTTGAAATATATTAAACATATCATTTGATTTGTTATCATCAAAATAATAATTGTAAGCCTTATGAGGCCAACAATAATATTTTCCAGAATAGAATATTACTATTTCTTCACCTACTATGTTTCCTACAACTGTTGGAAAGTCAAATTTTGACAAAAATACCTTACCCTAAATCTAGGATGAAATCCAATTTCGTCTCACTAGCAATCCGTTCCGGTAGACTTAGAGAGAACTTTCCCAAGAGTGTCGTGGTGGCCTCAGATTGTCGATTCGGCAGTTGACGGAGCCGAAATCGAGGAGAGAGGGAGAAGGAACCGTAGAGAGAGAGAGAGAGAGAGAGAGAGAGAGAGAGAGAGAGAGTCCCGCTGAATTTCTGCGTAAAATTCCTCGTTCAACACTATTTATACACTGGCCCTCGTCGACGAGCCATGTCACTTCGTCGACGAGGTCAAGAAGGCAACTTGTCAACAAACTTCCCCCCTCGTCAATGAAATTTAGAGTCACCCAGAGATATTCTCAGTATCTACTCGTCGATGAAGGACACCCTCGTCGACCAGCCCAAAGTGCAACGTTGTCGACGAAGTCTGCTGCCTCATTCTGTTCCTGTTTCCATTTCCCTCCCTCTTTATTATTTAAATACATTATTTTTCGGGTTATTACAATGAATGTATTTGATTTCACTGAAACTCATGTTAGGCACACACTAATAATAATTTCTTCTGCCTTACTGAGAAGTGTCTCACCTTAGTAAATACATCAATATTTCAGGGCCTACAGGAAACCGAGTCTGGGAACTCCAGGGCAGGATCTAGATGAGCTAGTTGAGAGTGAGTGTTGGTAGAACATTATTATTTTTATATCTAGATGTTTTTAGTCATTCTGGGTTGTAATATATTTTAGGAGATGTTGATACAAAGGTTGAGGGTTAGTTATCTAGTATGTATGATATTAGAAGAATATTTTGCTTCCATTGTTTGTTTGTTTAAATTAATTATGGGATGGTATTACCCTGGACCCCACTGGGTCCGTGGATGTTGCATTGTGGTATAAGAGCTTGTATTTATTATTATGATTTTTAGGGTTGTTACAATTGTAGTATCAGAGGTATCATATAATGATATCATTTTATGTTTATTAAGGATTTATTTTAGGGGCGTTACAGATGTGGTATCAAAACCTAGGTTGCTAGGTTGTGCAGACTTAAAAGGATAATACTACCAGAGTATAGGAAGAAGTGGTGATGAGAGTTGGAATGGGTAGTCCAGGTGTAGTAAGTGGGTCAGGTATAGGATGGATAGTGAAGTAGAGTACCTGAGATTTTGTGGTTTTGTCTTGTAGCCTAGAGGCAGAATTCCTTATGGTCTTCTGTGATTTTCTTGAGGCGATGGTCTCATAAAAAAATCACGGCAAACCATCGACGGTTTTGTTTTCGAGCGGCGATGCTGAAACTTGAGTTGGAGACTTGGAGGTTCAAATGGTTTATTTGTGCAGGAAATGTTTATCAGGGAAAGTCTAAATATTTTAGTACGAGAGTATAAGGAACTCTATAGTTCTAGTTGAGTAGTTATACTAGTCATGTTTCAATAATAGGATTCTAAGAAAATCATTATGTGCCCTATTTTTAGGATGGATCCCAGAGATAAGGACGTTGATGCTGGAGGGAATAATAATATGGAGACTTCCAGCGAGGAAGATATAGATACCTCTGCGGTACTTCGGGGTTTAGCCCGGCAGGTCATGGGGGAGATTAGGCAGGACTCCAGAGGTCAAAACTACCCACCTGCAGATTGGGGCTGCACCGTCAAGCAGTTTACCCGCATGAATCCGCTAATGTTTACAGGAGGAGTGGACCCGATCGTAGCTGAGGATTGGGTTCAGGAGATTGAAGAGCTTCTGGTCATTCTATATTGCACTGATGAGCAGAGGGTGTTGTACGACACTTTCAAGTTGATTGGGGAGGCTAAATGATGGTGGAGAGCAGTAAAGCTAGTGGAGTAACAGAGGCCAGAACCTGCAACTATTACCTAGAGCTGTTTTAGGAAGATCTTATTCGAGATATATTTCCTCGCTTCCACTAGGGAAGCTAAGGTGGAGGAGTTCTTAAATATGACTCAGGGGCACTTGACCATAAAGAAGTACATGGCCAAGTTTGTGGAGTTATCTCACTTCACCCCCTACATGGTCCCAAATGAACCAAAGAAGGTGCGGAGGTTTGAGAGAGGTCTGATACAGGGAATATATGTGCAAGTTGTGGCATTTCAGGTCCAGGGTTTCTCAAAACTGGTAGGAAAAGCCACAGTGTTGGAGACCAGTCTACAAAGGAGTGTGAGGATAGTGAGTCGGAGGAAAAGGCCCCTGCCTTATAGGTTTTATACTAGCACCAGTCAGGGTACATGGAGGAGGCCTGGTAACTTCATAAGCCAGTGATAGGAGGTGGGACACCGAGTCCATGAGGAAAATCCATCATGCCCTCTCTGTTCCAAGTGTCATCAAAGGCATTTGGGTGAATGCCAAAGTAGAACAGTTGGCGGTTTCTGTTATGGTAGACCCAACCACATGGCATGACACTGTCGTGCGCTGTCGAGTGATGCGCCCACACTAGTCAATTCCGGGGACACAATCAGACACCCCAAGGCGGCTACCAAAGGAACATTGCCTAGACACAGGTGTATTCTCTTACACCAAGAGATGCATAAGACTCTCGAGACATGGTGACAAGTACTATTTCAATTTTGTCACATAAAGCTATTGTGTTTTTTGATTCAGGGGTGACACATTCATTCGTAGCTCTAGAGTTCATTAAATTATGTGGGATAGAAGCTCTGCCAATGGACATTGATTTATCCGTGGCTACACCAACAAGAACTGTAGTGGTGTGTAGGAGGATAATTAAGAATTTTTTGATCAGTAATTAGGGAAGGACGTTGCTTGCTAATTTGGTAGTTCTTAACATGCATGGGTTTGAGATGATTCTTGGGATGGACTGGCTAGCTTCCGATTATGCCAGTATTGACTGCTACAAGAAAGAGGTAGTATATAGACTTCTAGGGAAGCAGGAGTACAGATTTTTGGGGTCGTGCGTGTGCACCTCTCCCCCGATTCTATCAACTATACAGGCTAAAAGTTCACTTTTAGAGGGATGTCAGGGTTACCTGGCTTATGTGAAAGATGCATCAATGAAAGAACTAAAACTGGAGGATACCCCGACAGTAAGGGATTTTCCTGATGTGCTTCAAGAGGATGTGCATCGACTACCAAGAGATAAACAAAGTGATGGTAAAGAACAAGTACCTGCTACCCCATATCGATGATCTGTTTGACTAGCTTCAAGGAACGCAGGTCTTCTTGAAGATCGATCTCCGATAAAGGTGTCATCAGGTGAAACTTAAATCAGGGGATGTACCGAAGACTGCTTTCTAAACTTAGTATGGCCATTATGAATTTTTGGTTACGTCATTTGGGCTAAAGAATGTGTTTTCTACATTCATGGACCAGATGAATAGGGTCTTCCATCAGTATCTAGATCAATTCATGGTGGTATTTATTGATGACGTATTGGTATATTCGAAGAGTCTCGAGGAACACAATAATCATTTGAGGGCAGTACTTCCGGTGTTGAGGGAAAGGAGGTTGTATGCTAAATTCAAGAAGTGTGAGTTTTGACTAGAGCAGGTTGCATTCCTCAGGCACGTGATATCTTGGGGTGGTATTCCTGTGGATCTAAGCAAGATAGAGGTAGTAGTGGACTTGGCAAGACCGAAGAATGCCCACGAGATTAGGAGTTTCTTGGGTTTGGCAAGATATTACCCCAGATTTTTAGAAGGTTTCTCCAAGTTATTAGGCCCTTTGACACGGTTAACTAGGAAGAATATAAGATATGAATGGACATATGAATGTAAATGGAGATTCCAAGAGTTAAAACAGCAACTCATCACTGTGCTAGTACTGATAATTCCTTTTGGAGAAGGGAGTTTTGTAATCTAGAGTGATGCGTCTCGAAAAGGGCTCGGGTGCGTACTGATACAATGGGAGAAGGTTATTGCATATGCTTCTTGGCAAATCAAGGAGTACGAGAAGAATTATCCTTCACACAACTTGGAGTTGGCAATGGTGGTCTTTGCATTAAAAATCTGGAGGCACTATTTGTACGGTGAAAGGTGTGAAATTTTCATAGATCATAAAAGCCTTAAGTACATTTTCACACAAAAGGAGTTGAATATGAGACATATAAGATGGCTTGAACTAATAAAGGACTATGACTATACCATCAGTTACCACCTAGGGAAAGCTAATGTGGTAGCTGATGCTTTGAGTCGAAAGTTAGTGAATGCGTCAATCTCGATAGTGGTGGCTCAGCATCAAATCAGGATGGATCTGGAAAGGTTTGGTCTGCAATTAGTGGAGGGGAATCATCAGGAATTCATTGCTAGTCTGTTAATCCAACCGACCTTGTAGGAAAAGATTAAGGCTACTCAGAAGAAAAAGATGCAGAGTTGGTGAAAAATGTGGATAAAGTATAGAGTGGACTAACGGCGGAGTTTAATATCTCGGATGAAGGAGTTCTAAGATTTCATGTCAAACTATGTGTACCTAATGACGCAGAGATTAAAAGGACAATTTTGGACGAGGCTCATCACTCTCTTTATACCGTACATCTAGGGAGCACAAATGTAACAACCCGAAAATTTTTTAACTATTTAAAATAATAAGGAAGATAATAAAAGGAAAAAGGCAAAACAGAAGAAAGGAGGAAAGAAATTTTTAAAGGTAATAAGCAAGCGCTCGTCGACGAGCAATCATCTAAACCTTGTCATCTAGTAAGCATGTCTCGTCGACGAGGGTTTACCGAGAGAGGTTCTCACATTCTGAATTTCATCGACGAGATCACAGTCTCGTCTATGAGTGGTGTTCTTGGGCTCGTCAACAAGTCTAGACGTCTCGTCAATGAGGCCACGTGGCAAGTTGCTTATAAATAAGGAAAAATCAGATTTCAGCGGAGAAAATTTTATTTTCTTCTATTTCTCTCTCTAACCACGGCTCCTCTACCTTCTCTTTTCAATTCTGGGCTGGATTTAGATTGGTTTGATGATCGAAAGTTACCACAAGACTCCTTGGAAGATTCTCTGCAATATAGGCGGAGCAGATTTTCGATTTGAGAAGTTTGGGAAACATCCAAAAACCAAGGTAAGTGAGATAAATTAAGGATTATTATTATTTTGAGGTATTTAAAGCCTAGGAAGTATTATTTGGGTATTTTTCTGAGATTTGAGGAAGTTGAGATTTTTGGAATATAAGGTCTTGTTCGGATCTTGAGTAGGAATTTCCAAAGAGCAGGTAAGGGGAAATACTTTATGATAGTATTTTTTATTAATTTTAAACTGACTAAATTTGGGTATAATTTCTACATATTCAGGTATAATTTTCTAAACCATACTGGAATTGAAAATACCGTATATATATATATAATATATTGGGAAAAATTGTGTGGCATGAAAACAGCTTTGAAAATTTAAATGGTTGAGTACTGTGGAATGATGAACCATTGTGATTGCAAATATTGTTGGTTTGCAAATACTAGTTGATTGTGTATATTGTGGTAATTGTGTGGATATGTTTGAATGGTCAGATTTGTTATTGATTTGTGTTGTTGTTCATGTAAATTGCGATATAGCATTTGCAGTGGTATAAGGAGGTCTTTGTATCGTACCTAGTATAACCGTCATATGACGTTGGAAGTGGTATGAGGAGGTCGTTATATGGGCGTTTATATTAGGAGGTAAACATTGGCAGTGGTATGAGGAGGTTTTTTTACCTATTTACCATGAACGGGATGTTTGTTTTGTAACCTGTGCGGTTTAATTAGCCCTGTGTGGACATGTATGCTGTGAGAATGATTAGTCTTGTGTGGACCAGTCCTATATGGATATGTATGTCGTATGATTGATTGTCCTGTGTGGACGCGTATGTTGTGTGTGCTAGAGTCCTATGTGGACGATTACATTTTGTGTGAATATAGACCCTGTGTGGGTATGATTGAAGACTATGTGAATTATCTTGTGTGGATCGATTATGGTATGCACTTGTGTTTGGAACTCTATGAAATGAATGGCAATGGATGTGAGTAACTTTAATTAAGTATTTAGGGTAAAGTAGATTACTCCACCCAAGGGCTTGCTGAGGAAGGCGAGTACCTGGGGTCGTTTCAAGCAGCTCTACTATGACCAATACTTTCCCACCACCACTAGGAATGCAAAGGCGGAGGAATTTTTCAGCTTGACTCAGGGGCACCTCACTGTTCAGCAGTATGTTGCTAAATTCATGGAACTATCACGTTTTGCACCTTCCGTGGTTCCAGATGAATACCCAAAGGTTAGGTGGTTTGAAAGGGGCCTGAACCAGAGGATTCACGAGCATATGGCATGTTTGCAGATTTAAGATTTCGCGGAATTGGTGGAGAAAGCTACTGTTGTAGAGTCGAGTCTGCAGAGAGGTACAGAGGCATCAGAGCGAAGGAAAAGGGCTGCGTCTCCTCATTCCCAAATGAATGTCAGACAAGGGTTATGGAGGGGAGACAGAGATGCTGCAGGTCAAGGATTGGAAGGGAATGATCGGGGATGACAGGGCAATTCGTCACGCCCCCACTACCCTAGGTGTAATCAGTGGCATTGGGGAGATTGCCAAAGTAGGGGTGTCGTATGCTATAGATGTAGCAAACATGGTCACATAGCTCGGGAATGTCAAGAACCTCTGAATAATGCACCATCTCCGAATCAGAACTAGAGGAACAACTCGATGCCTCGCGGCGGGGGTGCCTCGGTGCGTGTCTATATGTTGGGTAGTCCTGAGGAGGGCAACATTAAAGGCCCAGGTAATATGTTTATACTAACATGTGTACAAATTTTTTTTAACTTTGCATGATTCGGTGCTGTATATGTTTGGATTGGATGAAATTTATGAATGTATGCAGTTAACTTTTTGGTGTGTAAATGGGTGACTAACGAATTTCGAGGACAAAATTCTTTTTTAAGGAGGGGAGAATATAACAACCCGGAAAATTTTTAACTATTTAAAATAAGAAGGAAGACAATAAAAGGGAAAAGGGAAAATAGAAGAAAGGAGAAAATAAATTTTTAAAGGTAATGAGTAGGTGCTCGTCGTCGAGTAAGCATGTCTCGTCAATGAGGGTTTACCGAGAAAGGTTCTCACATTCTGAATTTTATCGACGAGATCACGGTCTCGTCTACGAGTGGTGTTCTTGGGCTCGTTGACGAGCCAGACGTCTCGTCAATAAGGCCACGTGGCAAGTTGCTTATAAATAGGGAAAAATCATATTTCAGTAGAGGAAATTTTATTTTCTTCTGTTTCTCTCTCTAACCACGGCTCCTCTGCCTTCTCTCTTCGATTTCAGGCTAGATTTAGCTCTATTCGACGGTCAAAAGTTACCACAAGACTCTTGGGAAGATTCTATGCAATATAGGTGGAGCGGATTTTCGATTTGAGAAGTTTGGGAAACATCCCAAAACCAAGGTAAGTGAGATAAATTAAGGATTATCATTATTTTGAGGTATTTGGAGCCTAGAAAGTATTATTTGGGTATTTTTCTGAGATTTGAAGAAGTTGAGATTTTTGGAATACATGGTCTCGTTTTGTTCGGATCTTGAGTAGGAATTTTCAAGGAGCATGTAAGGGGAAATACTTTATAATAGTACTTTTATTAATTTTAAACTGACTAATTTTGGGTATAATTTTTACATATTCAGGTATAATTTTCTAAACCATACTGGAATTGAAAATACTGTTTTTGTATATATAATATATTGGAAAAAATTGTGTGGCATGAAAATACCTTTGAAAATTTAAATGGTTGTGAGTACTGTGGAATGATGAATCATTGTGATTGTGAATATTGTCGGGTTGCAAATACTGGTTGATTGTGTATACTATGGTAATTGAGTGGATATGTTTGAATGGTCGGATTTGTGATATAGCATTGGCAGTGGTATGAGGAGGTCGTTATATCGTACCTGGTATAACTTTCATATAACGTTGGCAGTGGTATGAGGAGGTCGTTATATGGATATTTATATTGGGAGGTAAACATTGGTAGTGGTATGAGGAGGTTGTTTGCCTATTTACCATGAACAAGGTGTTTGTTTTGTAACCTGTGTGGTTTGATTAGTCCTGTGTGGACCAGTCTTGTGTGGACATGTATGTTGTGAGAATGATTAGTCCTATGTGGACCAGTCTTGTGTGGACATGTATGCTGTGAGAATGATTAGTCTTGTGTGGACTAGTCCTGTGTGGATGCATATGTTGTGTGTGCTAGAGTCCTGTGTGGACAATTACATTTTGTGTAAATATAGACCCTGTGTGGGTATGATTGAAAATTATGTGGATTATCCTGTGTGGATTGATTATGGCATGCACTTGCGTGTGAAACTCAATGAAATGAATGGCAATGGTTGTGAGTAACTTTAATTAAGTATTTAGGGTAAAGTAGATTACTCCACCCGAGGGCTTGCTAAGGAAGGCTAGTACCCTGGTAATTATTTGTGGATACCAGAGTAGAGGGAAGCCACTTTTATAGGCGGGTGACCTTCCTTATTCTCGGAGACTTTACCTAGATACATAAACCGAGGGCTTACTAAAAAAGGTGAGTGCCCTAGTGTTAACACTAGAGGAGAGGGAATCTACTTGTATGGATGGGTAGACTTTCCTATTCTCAGGAATTATCAGTAAAAGTATTTATGTATGTGGACATATGATTGGATGACAGAGATGATGACCATGTTGTGATTATAAGCGCGATATCTTGGCTGCTATTGGATTATGATTGTGATTGTATGGATATTTTAATTATATATTAAACACTTCAGACACACACTGTTGTAAATTATTTCTTCCTTATTGGGAGGTGTCTTACCCCGTCGATGATTTAATCTTTTCAGGTTATCCAGATGATCGAGTTTAGTTACCTCCAAGGCGGGGAAGTTTTGTGAGTTGAATATACCAGAAGGGATATTTACTTAGTTTGTGTTTAATATATATTTAATTTTGGTTTTGTAAAATGAAGAATGAGTTTGTAAATATCATGGAACTGCATATGCAAATATAGAACTCTAGTATTATGTTTGGGGTTATTTAATTAGTTCCGCTGCATAAGTGGTATCAGAGACACGTGTTGGTCTCATAACACTCCGGGCCCAACGTGGCGGATCTGGGGCGTTACAACAAAGATTTATAGGGATCTGCAAGAATCCTTCTAGTGGAACAACATGAAGAGGGAGATTGGTCGATTCGTGGAACAGTGTCTGATATGTCAGCAAGTGAAAGAAAAACATCAGAGACCAGCTAGATGACTACAACCACTTCATATTCCTGATTGGAAGTGGGAGCACATCTCCATGGACTTTGTCACGGGATTGTCGTCAGCATTGCATAGACAAAACACCATCTGAGTAATTATGGATTATCTGACAAAGACTGCGCATTTTGTTCCAATCAAAGTTAGTTACTCCATGAATAGGTTGGCAGAACTTTATATGTAGGAGATAGTTCGACTTCACGGCGTACTTGTGTCCATTGTTTTAGATCAAGATCCACAATTCATCTCCCAATTTTGAAAAAGTTTGCAAAAAGCTTTGGGATCTCAACTAACTTTCAATACAACATTTCACCTGTAGACTGATATGTAATTAGAGATAATGATTCAAATATAAGAAGATATGCTATGGGCATGTGTGCTGGATTTCAAAGGTAGTTGGATTCAGTTTTTGCCACTAGTATAGTTCGCCTACAATAACAGCTATTAGGCTAGTATTGAGATGGCACCATATAAAGCATTATATGGTCGGAGGTTCCGATCTTCGTTGTAGAGGGACGAGGTTGGTGAACAGCGGATTTTGGGGCCGAGAATTATTCAACAAACTTTAGATAAAATCAAGCTTATTCGGGATAAAATTAAAACAACCCAGAATCGGCAAAAGAGTTACGCTAATACTCGCCAACAAGAGTTAGAGTTTGGGATAGGGGATAAGATATTTTTGAGGATTGCTCCAATGAAAGGAGTTATGAGGTTTGGAAACAAATGCAAGCTAAGCCCTAGTATACTAGACCATTCGAGATACCGGAGAAGGTTGGTCTAGTTGCTTACAGGATAGCATTACCCTCAGCATTGTCTAGGATTCATAAAATCTTTCACGTGTTGATGTTAAGAAAGTACGTTCTAGATCCTTCACACGTGATAAGTTATGAATTCTTTGAAGTCAGAGAAACCTTAACCTATGATGAAGTGTCAGTTCAGATATTAGATCAGAAGGAACAAAAACTCCATACTAAAAAGATTTCGTTAGTGAAAGTGCTCTGTGTAACCACACAGTGGAGGAAGTTTCATGGGAATTAGAGGAGGAAATACGTCAGAGGTACCCGTAGCTATTCAACGAGACCCAACGCTAGGCAGGTAAGTGAAGCTATTCGTGTAAGAATTTGATTGTGAATATATTTTGTTTTTGGCGCAGGTTGTCTAAATAGGTTCGAGTGATTGTAAATTTATAGGTTTCGGGTTTTTGGTTTTGAGTGGTTTTTGGAGAATTCGACTAAACTACTTGTAATCTCCCAAAAAACCGTTATTGTAACCACAATATTCCTCTGCATAAGTGAGGGTAATTAATAAATTTGGGACGGAACCGCTATGTGGGTGGCTACCGACTCTTCCTAGAGTCAGATGATTGAATCGGTAATTACAAGAGAGATGATAAGTACGAGTTAACAAATTTCAAGGAAGAAATTTTATAAGGAGGGGAGGATGAAGGAACTCGAACCAAGAAAATAAAATAAAAAAAGAAAAGAGAAAGAAAAAGAAAAGAAATGAAATGGTTTGGTACAGCATCAAACCGTCGACAGTTTTAGTCAGAAGGTTTGGTTTGAGACCAAACCGTCAATGGTTTTAGCAATCTCAGGAAAACCATCGACGGTTTCAATTACCAAGAGGTTTTGAGGAAGATTTTGGTTTGGTAAGTGGCCAAACCGTCGACGGTTTCCTCCGGGCCAACTTACCTATAAATAAGTGTAAGCTCATTTTATTTAGAAAAAATAATTTTCCCTCTCTATCTCTTTCTCTCTTTCCTAGGGTTTTAAATTTTTTTTCTCTTTAAAGCACTCTCGGGTCTCCCTCGTGCTCTCCAATCCTCTCTCCCTCCTCTCATCTTGCCAGTTTCCCTTTCCTCAACGAGTTTAAGGAAAAGTTAGGATTCGTTCCAGGGAACATGGTAGGTAGATTTTCAAGAACAAGGGGAATAGATTATGTCAGATTATTTTCTAAATTGAACCGATTAAATTGAGAATATGGATAGAGAAATACTATTTATGATTTTCTGAATTATTTAGGCATATGGAAATGATGGTTTTTGGTTATTATATATATTTATTTGGGGAAAACCAAAATGAGTAGGTTGATCATCTCCGTTTCCCAAAAATTAAGTTTATTGAAATAAATAAATGGTAGAGATGATCAGACCTAGTTTTCAACAAAATATATTTTCTCTGGGCAGTTTATTATGTTATGAAATATCACTCAAATTGTGTGGCATGAGAATGTTATGGTTTTTGCATAATTAAACCTAATGCTTTTGACATGACAGTTGTATGCCGGGTTTTGATATAACGGTTGTATGTCAAGTTTTGAAATGACGACTGAATGCAGGGGTTGATATGACGGTTATGTGTCGGGTTTTGATATGACGACTAAATGCCGAGTTTTGATAAGATAGGTTTTATACTGAATTAAAAAAATGATATTATATTACAGTTTTTATTACTAAAATTGTATTATATGATTTAAGAACCTTGAGAACCAGATGTGATGAGAGTACAATACCGTTGCTAGTGAATGTGTCAGTGCAACCATATGGTAGTGGACATGTAGGCCTTCAGACAGTCAATTTGGCCGCGAAAAGTTGTTGTGCCCCTTTGGAGTCCATACAGTATGGGTAGGCAAATCGGACTAACAGACGGGATTTACTGACTTAGCCTTGTGGTAGGCTAGCCATGGCTAAGTCTAGTCTACGGACAGCACAACCCGATCATGTGAGGTTATTACATGATGATGTTGTTTGTCCAAAAGAGGATTTCTTCTATGCATATATGTGAATTTATGTAAATGATATTATTTACTGAGCTGATTTATGTTATGAAGGAAATGTATATTTTCAACTGCATAGGTGTGAGTTATATTATACAAATTTTATATTTGTTAGCTAAAGCAAATTAACGAATGTGTCTGATTTCACCGAAACCCATGTTAGCCACACACTATAATAGTTTATTCCGCCTTACTGAGAAGTGTCTCACCCCAATAAAAACATCAACTTTTCAAGGCCTACAAGAAACTGAGTCTAGGAACTCCAAGACGGGATCTAGAGAAGCTAGCTAAGAGTAAATGTTGGTAGAACACTATTTTGTTTATATCTAGATGTTTTTGGTCATTCTGGGTTGTAATATATTTTGGGAGATGTTGATACAAAGGTTGAGGGTTAGTACTCTGGTATGTATGATATTAGAAGAATATTTCGCTTCCGTTGTTTGTTTGTTTAAATTAATTATGGGATGATATTACCCTGGACCCCACTGGGTCCATGGATGTTGCATTGTGGTATCAGAGCTTGTATTTATTATTATGATTTTTAGGGTCGTTACAATTGTTGTATCAAAGGTATCATATAATGATATCATTTTATGTTTATTAGGGATCTATTTTCGAGGCGTTACAGTCTTTGTATGGCTTGAAACAAGCACCTCGTGCTTGGTATCAAGAACAGAGTGTTTGTCTTCTTCAACTCGGTTTTCAATCATCTAAATATGATTCCTCTCTGTTTATCTACTCTTGTGCTGAAGTTACTCTCTAATTTTTGGTTTATATGGATGTCTCTTCAACACTGGGAGTAACTCTGGTGCTATTTCTAAGGTTGTTCAACAGCTCGATCATCCGTTTTCTATGAAGGATCATGGTCCCTTGCATTATTTTCTTGGTGTTGAGGTGATTTCAATTACCTGTGGGTTGTTCCTCTCCCAAAAAAAGTATATTCGAGATCTTCTTTCTCGCACTAAGATGGATGGTGCTGAGGATGTGATGACTTCCCTTGCCACAAAGGATCTTCTTCAACTTCACGATGGCTCTTCTCCTACTGATTCGACTGAATACCGCTTAGTTATAGGAACTCTCCAATATCTTTCTCTAACTTGGCCCGACATTGCCTTCCCAATCAATAAGCTAGCTCAGTTCATGCATAAGCCATCTCAGCTCCATTGGATCGGGGCAAAGTGTGTTGTGCACTACTTGAAAGGCACTCTTCATCATGCCATCCTCCTCAAGTGCACTAGGAATCTCACTCTTCAAGGGTTTTCTGATACTGATTGGGCCAATGATAGGGATACTAGATCCTTCCACCTCTGGCTATCTTATCTTTCTAGGTGATTGTCCTATTTCGTGGAGCACACGCAAGCGTGCTATGGCTTGTTCCTCCACTAAGGAGGAATATTAGGTTCTTGCTTAAGCCACCTCCGAGCTTGTTTGAATTCCCTCGTTGTTTCAAAAACTCAGTATTCCGGTTACTAAGCCCCCCTTCCCCAACATCTGTTTTGTGATAATATTGGTGCTACCCAGTTAGGTTTTAATCATGTTATGCATTCACAAATGAAGCATATTGCTATTGATCTTCATTTCGTTCGTGATCTAGTTACCAAATATTTGCTGCAAGTCTCTCATGTTAGCACCCATGATCAACTTACATACCTCTTAACTAAGGCTTTATCCTGTCACAAATTTTACTCTCTGTTCTTCAAGATTGGCTTAACTAATGAAACACCTATCTTGAGGGGGCATATTAAGGAAATTGTGTCATTTTCTAGCAAACTATTGACGATTTCAATAAACCCCTCCACGATTGCTTCGACGGACTAAGACAAATTTTTTTTATAAGCAAAGCATCAACAGTTTCACCAAACCGTCGATGGTTATGCCTGTTGTTGAATTGCCGAGAATCCTAACAGTTGAAGATTTGCTACTATCTGATTGTATGCAGTGATCTGGGATTTTTCAATCATATTACTTGAATAGTTATTTGTATTTGATAGCCTAGGATCTCTTTGATTTAGCATTTAAGTACTTTTGAATGTGTAACAAATATATAATGTATGAGGCCTATATATAGGACATCTTTACATCAATGAAAGTGTCCTGCATTTTCTATATTAATATGATTTAAAAAGTTTTAAAAACTAAAATATTTATAATGTGTAAAATTAAATTTTTGTTTATAGATTTAATATATTTTGTTATTTTCTTTCTCATTTTCATTGATAACCAAATATGAAAATGAGGATTCCTTTATATTTTTATTTCCTTTTCTTAACATTTTATGAATTCCAAATGAGATCTTACAACAGAGTATTGCGCGCTACATGAATAAATAATAGAGCATTTTCTATTTTGTCCTCTTTCTATTTTATCTTCTTTCGCATTCTCTTATTGATTTCTCTTTCATTTTCTCTCACACTCATCCCTGATTTTTGTAGCCATTTTCTCTGATTCTTTATTTTTTATTTTTTCCCTTTTTTTATGTCTTGATTCAAAAGCAGGATCAGAGAGCTTTAAGCTCTCCATTCATATATCCAAATAGAAAATCTGAAGAGATAAGTATTCTGACTCCTCTTTTCTTTTGTGAATTTTCTAGTTATTTTCTTGTATTTTCCTAGGAGCCAAGCAGGGCTAGGTTAACTTGGGATTAACCTAGGTTAGGTTAGAGTTTGGGTTAAATTAGGGTTTTGGTCGATGGGTCATAGGATTTGGGCTTTGGCTATGGGTGAATTCAATCAGGCCTAGTTAGGCCATGAATTTGAGTGGAATCAAGTTTGGGTTCTGAAGTTTTAGGTTTATGGGCACCTCAAGCCCAATTAGGGTTAGGCTCAACTAAGTCTTGGAGTGTTGGGCTTAAACTGGTTGTGGGCCGGTTGGCTCAAATTGAGTCAGGCCCGATTGTGCTTCCTATATTTTGGGCTTTAACCTAGGTATTCAAGTCATTTGGATAGAGAAAGGAGAGATGGGTTAATTAAGCTAAATTGACCCAAGTCAACTGAAATTAGGATAGCTTCCCAAGAGGGGGGTGAATTGGGAATTTAAAAACTTTCTTTTTAATTCCTTTTAAGAATACTTAACTTCTTTTATTGTTTATCTAATTCTTTTACTTGTTTGTTTAATTTGTCAAACAATAACTTGGTTTCTTTTATAGAATCAACAACACAAGCACTTAAACAACTAAATCACCAATCAACCTTTCAATTAACCACACTATCCAAACTAACCAAACACAATTTGAAGGCAAACAACCAAACCAAAATTAAGATATACAGTAGTAAGAAATTAGGATGGTTATTTGTTTATGTATGCCTTATAAATATGAATCAAGCCTTATAGTTGTATGATATGCTTGTTAAAATAAATTTGCTTCTTTTATATGATTTACAACCACACATCCACACTCTTCCCAAAATTCAGAATTCAAATAAACTCTTAGTTAATTTTCTTTAGGTGTTTTAACCAAGTAACGTACTCCCGTATGGTTTCCGCAAAGTATGGTTTAACCAACGTACTCCCTTTCGGTTTCCGCAACCCAAATCAAAATTAAACTTTAAGTTTGTTTGATTTCCAAATAAACGTAGTGTATATGATTTCAAATTTAAACCATCCATGCAATATAAATATGCTGAAAATAAAGAGTAAGGTAAAGAGAGAGTGAGACACAGGATTTTACGAGGTTTGGCTTCAACACAGCCTACATCCTCGCCTTTGGCAAAACCACCAAAGGATTCACTAAACCTGTTCCTTTACCGGGTGGAACAACACCTTTATACACTCCTTCAGAAGGCTAGAGCAGCACCTCTCTAAGCGATAATCCCTCGCCTAGCCAACGATCCAGCAAACCTGGAATCGTCACAATCTACAAGAATATAATATAAATTCAATGGTTCGTTTAAAAGAGAAATGGAATTGCAACCCGGAACCGAACTTTGATATTTTCAATCTACCAGAATTGTAGAATTCTTCTCCAGCAAAAGATGTGAGCAAAGAAGAACTTCAGAAGAATTTCAGCACAAGATGAATTTCAAATTTTGTCTGATTTCTCTCTTTTCTTGTGTTTTCAAGTCTTGTGTTTTTTCATTACCCAAAGAGGTATTTATAGGCAACTTAAAAGATCAACTTCCACATCAAATTAGGTAAACTTTGAAAAAACATTTAATTTGTTGACTAAATTTTGAATTTCAAAATTTTGAAAGATCAACATTAACATCAAATTTGGTAAACTTTGAAAAAACATTAAAATTGTTGACTAAATTTTGAAATTCAAAATTTTGAAAGATATTGTCCATATCAAATTAGGTAAACTTTGAAAAAACATTAAATTGCTGATTAAATTTTGAAATTCAAAATTTTGAAAGATGTTGTCCATATCAAATTAGGTAAACTTTGAAAAAACATTAAATTGTTGATTAAATTTTGAAATTCAAAATTTTGAAAGATGTTGTCCATATCAAATTAGGTAAACTTTGAAAAAAGATTAAATTGTTGATTAAATTTTGAAATTCAAAATTTTAACTAGAAGCTTCCCTTTGAGATCTAAAATTTGCTCCACGTGGCAGTCATCTGCCATGACATGACAGTCATCTGTCATAATTAAAATTTAAACCCAAAATATTTTTATTAAACCCTTTAACTTGCCAGTCGTCTGTCCATAAACAGACAGTCATCTGTCAGGTGCACTGCTTATCAGAAATTCAATTTTTATTTTGAACACTTTCCTTCCTTTAAGACCTTTGTTACTTTAATTTCAAAAACATGTTTTAAGCTCTTTAAAACAAAGTGTTTCTTAGTTTCTTTTGATTTTATAAGAGTTTCATATATCTAAATGACATTTGGTTTTGAAGTACTTACAACAGTTCTTCTAATTATGGTCTTCTTAAATCCTTCAGCCTCCTTCAACCTTTTGAGGTTTACTTTTGACTTTGGGTTTGCTTGCCCTTAAGCTTCTTCATTTGTTATTCATTGCCTTCAATATTCTGAGGTGCTTTCACTAGATTAACATTGAGTCTCAACTTATCAACCTTAAGAGTTCTTTTACCTAAAACACATCACTTAACATCATATGTTAAAGCATCCTTCATTTTGTTATCATCAAAATAGGATTGAAAACTCCAGTTAAGTCAACAACGTTGACTTTGGTCCAAGTATTTGGGTAAGACCTAGGTCACCGAGTTAGGTATTTTGGTTAGTTGACATGGGTTAAATAGACTTGGGTTTTCAGGTTGACCATTTAGGACCTAGGTCAAGTTGACATGGATCTGAGTCGAATTTTGGGTAATCAAATCCAAGTTATTAGACTTAGGATTATCGAGTATGGATATATGGATCTAGGGTAATCGGGTATATATAGATGTTTCAAATTCGAGTCAAATGCTATTTGGTATATTCTAGGAAAATTTTCTATTTTTGTCTTGTTTGAATTTAAACTCTAATTATAAAATCAAAATTTAGCATTTCTAGAAAATTGAATTGAAAATTAAACACAAAACTAACAGGTACCTAATTATGATTCTGAACTTTGATTTGGTAATCTCTTCCTCCTTTACTATCCAAGCTATAATGACCCGAAATTTTACTTTGATACCAATTGTAGTATCCGAAATTTTATGCTCTGATACCAACTATGGTGACTCAAAAATTTTATAACTAAAAATCTCCAATTTATTTACCAAAGTACTAAAAACCTTTATTACAAAATATCTCCAATATCAAAATTGACAACCCTAAAATTCCAAAACATTAAAAACATAACTAATTAAATATTTCTCCTAACTAACTCTTCTATCCCACTCACGCTTCCGTTACGCTACTCTGATTTTGGCTAGACTCCTTAGTGTATCTGAAATGTATGAAAATAATTGTGTGAGACACTTCTCAGTAAGTATATACTAGACTATTATCAGTGTGTGGTTAAAATGAGCTTGACGGTATAAAAATACATTTAATAATTTTACTTTAATAAAAATTGCATTTATAAATTGTAGGTCACATATATAATTAAATATACGAACTCTTCTCCAAAACATCATTTAAGCCTATTAATTGTCCACAATCACATAAATATATAAATATGTATAAAAGAACTCCTTTTGACCTATGCAAATCATGTTTACCCCCATGATGGGGTTGTATGGTTTGAATACTAGACTTAACTAGTTAGCCGACAAACCAACCAGACTAAGTCAAATATCATGTCTGTAAGTGGAATTTGCCTATCACATTCATACTCATTGTTATACTCATACTCATACCCCAGGCCAAATCCACTATCCACTGCCAACACTTTTACAGCAGTGTGACTGCACTAATATTCATTTGTAACTGTGGCCATCAGAGTTCTTAAAACATATAATACAATTTATCCAATTAAACAGTATAATAATCTCATCATTTTTCCAATCAAGTACGTAATAAATATAATACCGTAAAATTCACAATAAAACACATAATAAATATAACACCACCAAAATCTCAAACTTACTCAAATATGCAATAAAGTAAAATAAACTCATACCACACAATTTGTATAATAATTATAATTTCATATGATCAATCTCACATATTTAATTTAATTCCAATATATTCAAAAACCCCGATATAATCCAATCCCCACCGTTTAATTGAACTCAGACATATATTTAAATAATATGGATATGATTAAATTCATGTAATCAAATTTAATGGGGCATAATTTTAAAATAAAATCTAACATAATCTCACTTACACTAGTTCTAGAGTGATGTCTACCGCGTGCGGATGATGAAATTTCTCCAATTAAATCGTTGAAGAGCGGAATTGGGACTTGAGAATGTTGTATGTTCTTCAATTTCGTAGAGAAATGGAAGAGAAATTGAGAGAGTTTGCATAGAAGGCGAGAGAGAGCGAGAGAGCAAGAGAGCTACGCAGGGAGGGACTTCTATTGATTTCCTTAAGCTTCCCCTTGTTATTATTTTTTTAATTAATTAATTAATTTTTAAAATTTTTATTTTATATATATATATATATTTAATGATCATTCAACTAATTTTGTCTATATATTTTTTGGATCATTACAAAGCACCTTTGAACTCTTCACTACTGCCCTTTCAGTACCTCTGCCTTTAAGTCCGCCTTTAGCTCTTCAGCTCTCATTTTTTATCTTCGCAAATTCTTCTCCAAATTCATAACAATCCTTATCTTTACTCTCTCAAACTCTCAATTTCTATGTCTATGTGTCTGTGTCCCTCTCACTCTCAGAAGGCATCTATTTATCGGCTTATGGGGAACAAATGGATTAACTTGGATTGATCACTTAATTTTAAATTGATCAATCAAACGTAAAACTAATTGGTTAATCAATTTGATTAACCAATTTTAAATTACTCAGTAATATTTAAAATAACACTTAGCTTTTATTTTTGATTTTGTAACTGATACTCTTTTGTGTGTGCGCGCGAGGGCAAGTATGGAGAATTGGAGAATCCAGTCTTCTTTTTTTATTTTTTTTATTTTTTCCTTTTTCTGTATTTTTATTTTCAATATAAAAAAATCAATTTTTCTATATTTTTTAATTTTTGTATTTTCTCATTTATTGCATTAATATATTTTTATCCAACTTTTGTGTTATATATGCCCAAAATGGGGCGTCTCCAAAGATAATGATTATTTCATATCCTAACTTATGAGAATCAAATCTACGTTTCATTATTAGTTTATTCTATTATTTTATGTTTCATTATTAGTTTAATATAGTTCTATCTTCTAATTCTACTGCTCACATGTGTAATCTGCGGGATTTTTTTTTATTTTTTTTTTAAAAAGGGTAAAAAAAGAAGGTGATATCTGTGTTTTGCGTGCGGCTGATCAGGATTCGTGAGGTTGTCTCCTTAATTTCATTAAAGTAATTAATTAGGGTTCCTAAATGCCTTTTTTTTTTTTTTTTTTTTAAAAAGCTACACATTAAATATATATATATATATATATATATATATTTGTACTATTGACCTTTTGCTTATCTTTTAGTTTATATATCTATAATCTATCTGTATATATATTGGATTTGGAGCCAATTTAGTTTGGCCAGCTGGCCTAGCCGAAGGGTTTGACCTACGAAGACAACCACTCATTGCTCTTGCCACATATATATATATATATATATATATATATATATATATATATATATATATATCCCCTACTGCTACCTATAATTAGGTGAGCATTGAAATTTCATGTATTGTAAGCGTTAGACTTTTGAGTATTGAAGCATTTAAGCCACCTTCAATTCGTTTCGTACACATACTTCAACTACCATGGCATTACTTTGTATATTATGGTGCGATATAGAGGATGAAAGTCATCCGTCATTGGCACATTCCTAATAATTTATCAAAGTAAACTCTCAAAAAAATATTTAACTTGTGATCTTGGATCACTAAAATCATAAGCCGCTCTTATTACTTGAACTAATTAGGCTGAACGATTATTTGTTTGCTTTCAAAGACTTCTAAATAAAAGTTGAATTCTTAGTAATTCAAAATTTAATCAAGCATCATTATTTGGTCAACATCTGAAATAGTTTTAAATTATTTCTAAGAAAATCAATAATTTCCTCGGCGTTAAAGTAATTACATAAAAGGGTATTTTTAATTAATATTTTTACATTTTATATTTGAGATACATTATTTTTTATATATACAAAAAAAGAAATTGATCTCAAAAATATTTGTTAATTTTAACAAACAGATTTTTCCTTGATATTTTAAAAGATTAAAATTGAAAAAAAATTACATATATTCATAATTTAATTATCAAACAACTAAAATAGTTCGGCATTCAGATTCAGAAACGGTTTCCAATTAAATTCATAACCCGATTCACAGATTTAAAATTACATTTAACATTTAATACTAATTATTAAATTTCATCAAACACCTTCTAATTAACTAAGTAAAATTATTAAATATATTGGATGTATCGATTTAATTTCTCTAAGTCAATACAACTTATACATAAGAAATTAACTTGAACATGAAAGGAAAACCCATGTCCATCCACAGTTCAGCACACGCCAACCCCTCCAATAGTAAAATGCCATAAGCCAACTAAGCCACATGTATAATCTCAATTCCCACTAATACTTTGGTCTCATCCCCTTTAAAAGAGATGGATCCAGGGCTCTATCTTTGAGATGTAAAGTGTTATTCCTCTTCTCAAGAAAACAAGGGCAGTGGACCCAAGACAATGGCTCCTTTCATTTTTACTCCTTTTAAGGCCACAGAGCTAGTGCTTCCCAACTTGCGTTCCATGACATACACCTTTGTGTACTGGAGGATCACTGGGGAAGAATTCATTAATTGCAGTACGTGGAGAAGATATGGCCTTAGGATATAACAGAGGGCTGGGTGAAGAATCCCTAAGTCTTGTTTGTGGGGTTAGGGCTCTTTTTAATCGTAGCCCTAAATTGGCCACACTTTCTGGGGCACAAGTCAATAGAAAAGGGTAGAAAGCCAGGCTAGCTTTTCCAAAGGAATATCTGCCCTAGCTAATGGTGTGTCCTTAACTGGGTCATTAAGGCCAATGGTTGCCTACACTTAGAATTACTTTTTTTTTTTTAGCACAAGTTAGTATGCATGCATGCTAGCTACTAGCTAGTGTTGGAGATAAAAAGTTTACTGAAGATAAAAGATAATCTCTCCTTTGCCATCTGCTGTCATGTTTTTTGTTGCTTTATACTGTATATTTTGCATTTTGAAATTTCTATAGATAAGCTCTAGGAAGTTACTTTTCCTGCATATATGCAAATCCAGCCATTATCAGAGCACTAAGACCCTTCATGGGCCATAACTAGCACGTGGTCATCTTCCTCCTCACCAACTAGTGCTTTCACCAGTTCCCCCTCACCCAAATTAACCACTTTATCTTCATCTTGAGTATACAGTCATACTTCATTTGCATCTACGATGAATAATTCTCTAGCTAGCTACTTCCATGAAACTCCATAGGTGGGAATTATTTGTTGTGGCATAGGCTTTCACACATAATTTCCATATTTTGGGACCATGATATTGACTAGGCGTTCGGTTCACGAAATCCTTTGCCCGGGGATATAATACTATAGTGAATATGACTTGTAAAATTACGCATGTCTATTTCTAGCCTGCGGGGACAAGAAATAAAAGGGAAAAGAAAAAAAACAAATTGTAATATTATGTTTCTTTCACGAAATATCTATTTTTATGAGTGTAATGATCATACCACAAGAATTTGAAGGATAGTTTTGTTTACAACATCCACCACTTGTAATTTATCGGCGGTAGAATTAATTATTTAGAGGCAGTGATCGAAAGTCTCAATGTAGCTTGAGAATTAAGTTTCAAATAAGTAATGGTAAAATCAAGTTAGTGGTCATTGTGTCAAAAATTTTCACAAAAAAATATATAAATTGAAAAATAGACTTAAAGCATGCAGCAAATTAAAAATAGAAGAATTGTACAAGTTTATACATTAATTTTTCTATCAATTATAAGTATAAGTAGTCCATACATAAAAACTTAATTAACATCCTCATATATATATATATATAAAGATGGACGCAATATTCTTAATTTAGGCCTCTCACCTTTCACAAGGAAATTTTCTCTTTCTTACACACTTCAAGTAGAATAACTTTTTAATTGATAAAAATCATATTTCAACATATGCCTTGTACATAGGAATTTAGATTATGAAAAAAAAATAAATAAATAAAAAGAATGAAAGTTTTATAGGTATAATGGACTTTCAGAGAAACCTAAAGCTTGCTACATTTGGATTCCTATGAACCAAACCAAACATAGGTATGAAGGATTTCTAACCTATATTTCTTCTTGATTATCACTGGGATGAAGAAAATATGGGTTGGAAGAGTCATCCAAAGGATTGACAATAGAATTCAAATAACTCATAGCAAGAAAATCTGAATTCAAGTTCAAAATGCAAGAGGAAGAAATCTGAAAAAAAAGAAATAATTTCACGGAAGCAAGATTAATTCTTACTTTGATACCATGTCAAGAATTTGATGACAAGAAAAAATAGAGAAAACAGAGGAATAAATCTGAATTGTACAACTGAATTTACAATAAGTAAGCTAGTATTTATATACACTTAAAGTAGTAACAGAAAAACTGAAAAATAATAGATTCTAATTTCTCTTCTTAGTTGTCTTCTCTACTTTTAGTTTTTCTTCTTATGATTTTAATTCCATTTTGTCAATAAGAGAGGCTATACTCCAACATTTGGAACTCTTAAAACTTCCTTATACCAAACAACTAGTATCTGATATTCATGTTGTACACAAATAGTTCATTCCCTACATTTAAAATTTTCAAGTCCTATTCATCTTACTTTTGTTGACCCCATAATAGATAATTTAGATTATCTAGCATATTGAAAGAAGCAATATTAGCTCTTGCTCATATATTTGTTTTCACCTCTAATATGATAACTAGGATGGGTCTAGATGATCAATATTTGTCCTCTCTAGAGTAATAAAATGATGTATTTACCAACAAAAAAAAAGATCGATTTCTCGTTTTCTTCTCTGTAATTAGCTTATTATTGTTGCAATGATCAATCTGCTTCATTGATATATATATATAAGGTTGAAGAGTTGTGTCTTTTGCCAATTTTTAATCACTAAAAGAAATTCTAATTTTAATAGCATTTGTGCCATAAATAGGTTGTTAATAATTTTTGTCTCACATACAACATGTATAAAATGTCACAAGTAATGCATATACAATCAAATGTCTTTACATACTAACCACATATAACAACATTTTAACTTGTAAAATGCCAAATATATAATAAGTATGTTTACTTCTTAATTCTCTCTAAACCTTTATATGCAATGTCGTCAAATGCAACATTTGTTCTAACAAAATTATGTGTTCTTTCTAACTTCGAAACGGAAATTGCTATTCATATTCCAAATTCTAGTGTCAAATCTATACTACTTGATATGACACTTGATGCGTATTATATGTTTCTCGCTTTTCATTAAAGAAATTGAAGGAATTAATTCCAAATTCTAGTGCCAAATCTATACTACTTGATATGACACTTGATGCATATTATACGTTTCTCGCTTTTTATTAAAGAAATTGAAGGAATTAATGAGCCATAGATACTTTAAAAATGCCACATGGAGAATAAAAATTGCATAGGAATTTTTTATGTGCATAGCATGGCTATACTTTGAAATTGCTTCACGCTCTTGAAAGTGTTATTGACAATGGATTTGGGTGGCCAACTTTTGTTACCGACATATGTGGTGACCAAATTAAAACTAAATAACTAACCCAACCAAGGATTTCCTACCTATATTTTGTTTAGAAAACAGGATCACCACTTCATTTTAATTTTGAAAAGGTAAAATAGAGGAATCTTTTGAAAAGAGATTTTGGTCCAGGAGCACCATTGTCAATGGGGAAGGCAGAAGTCTTTCTTTAAACGAGGTTTGTAATTCTAACACCTTAAAACACTAATTTTAAAAATGTTAATTGTACTTACTTTGTGTGTGTGTGTGTGTGTGTGTGTGTCCCATTTTGAAATTTACTTTTATAGAAAAGATCAAAAAATAGGATAAATACCAAGTTGCAGTAATGGTTGT
The DNA here is from genome assembly GCF_029873635.1 of Malania oleifera. Taxonomy (NCBI): domain Eukaryota; kingdom Viridiplantae; phylum Streptophyta; class Magnoliopsida; order Santalales; family Ximeniaceae; genus Malania; species Malania oleifera. Next base: position 29,101,347 of record NC_080418.1, on the reverse strand, counting down.
TCGACCACCAGCAAAGGTCAGTTGACAGCTTACTACAACTTTCCCTTTCTTTGTTTGATTTTTGTAAAAGAACTTTTAGACCCTTAGCTCCTTTTAAAAGTATTTTTATAGAGTTTATGTACAGAACTTATTCTCACGAAAACTCTACTACTTCATGTCCTTTCAAAATAACATTCATTCATAAAACTAGCTAAGAAAGGAAATGAACGAAATAAAAAGAGCTATATTTTGTATAGTTATAATCGAGTTATAGACGTAGGTTGCCTACATATCCTCTATTGAGGAATCAAACAATCTGTAGTTCATCAAAACATTGTCAAAGGGTCTTTTAGAACACATTTCGATGGAATATTTAAAATAACTTGAAACCACTTGAATCATTTGAAAACCCTTATTGCTTTGATTGAAAAATCTTTTTTTTTGTTTCAAACTTTGGTTTTTCAATAAATAGTGTTGCGAGATAAAAATGGCGATGACCTCAACGTTGCTCTCCGACTTCCGATGACCTGAAAGGGGTGAAAACAAAATAGGCTTGGAGGACCTGGGGTGTACTCTGGGGGATCACTCTAATGCCTAAGGGAACGCTTCAAAGAGGTTGAATGCAACAGTAAGATTGGGTTAAGAATAACCTACCTTGGCCTCTTGCCCGGGTCCCTACTTATAGTGGCCGAAGTTGACCTGAGGGTGTATGGATATTTATTGGTGAGCTATGGCGTGGGCGTGAGTTCCTCTAGCTTTTAAGGAGCCAATTACAGTTGTCTGTGACGCGGGTGTAGATCGCTCTGGCCTGCATGGGGTGGACCCCTTCAAAGCAGCTATCCTTGACCAATAATGGCCATGATTGCTGCTGCACCTTAATGCTCCTTTATGGCAAATGGATATATATTTAGGGTATATCAATTGTCCCCCCTTAGTTTTGAATTTTTGAAACTTGTTCTTGAAAGTTCAAAAGTTGTCCTATCTTTCCTTCTCTCTCCTTTTTTTTTGGTTACTGAGCTGGAAGGGAGGGAGACAACTAATCCGAGCCAATGCTAAGGTAAGTTCCACTGATCCAAGCCAATATTAAGATGCATTCGGCTTTGACGAGCCAGATTAGAGGAACACGGCTGATTTAAGTCGATGTCGAGCAAGATTGGAGGAAAATGGCTGATCCGAGCTGATGTCAAGCCAAATCGGAGGAAAATGGCTTGTCCGAGCTAATGCTGAGCCAGATTGGAGGAAAACGGCTTATCTGAGCAGATGTCAAGCCTATTTGGTGGAAAATAGCTTATCCGAGCCGATGTCAAGCCGGATTGGAGGAAAACGGCTAATCCAAGCTAATGGTGGGTTGGATTCAGCGGATCCAAGCTGATATTAGGTTGTGTTTAGCTTCGTCGAGCTGGACTGGATAGAGACGGCTTACCCAAGCCAATTTAGAGCTAATTTTGGCTTATCTGAGCCGATTTTGTGATGCATTGGCTTTTTCCGAACCGATCACACCGAACTAGCTTTTCTTCCGAGCAACTCCTCAGCTCCTCCTGAGGTAAGTTTCTGAGCAATTCCTATTGGCTCCTCTTGGGGAACTTTGTTCCAACTAGGTCTTCTTGGGGAACGTTGTTCCGACTAGCTTCTCGAGAATTTTGTCGAGCAGCTTCTCTTAGGGAACTTTGTTCCAACCAGCTCTTCTTGAGAATTTTGCCGAGCGACTTCTCTTCAGTAACTTTGTTCCTACTAGCTCTTCTTGAGGATTTTTTTAGCAACTTCTCTTAGGGAACTTTGTTTCCATCAGCTCTTCTCGAGAATTTTACCGAGCAGCTTCTTAGGGAACTTTGCTCTAACCAGCTCTTCTTGATAATTTTGTTGAGCAGCTTCTCTTAAAGAACTTTGTTCCGACTAGCTCTTCTCGAGAATTTTGCCGAGCGGCTTCTCTTAGGAAACTTTGTTTCGATCAGCTCTTCTTGAGAATTTTTCCAAGCAGCTTCTTGGGGAACTTTGTTCCGATCAGCTCTTCTTGAGAATTTTGCCAAGCAGCTTCTCTTGGGGAACTTTATTCTGACCAACTCATCTCGAGAATTTTTCTAAGCAACTTCTTTTGGGGAAATTTGCTCCGACCAGCTCTTCTCGAGAATTTAGTAGAGCAATTCTTAGTCCTCTTTGCCTAATGAACCGTGCTCATCTTTTGGGCATTTTTTTTTTGCCTCATAAGCCTTAGCTCTTCAATGGGGCCGGTCTTCTTTGCCTAATGAGTCATACTCATTTTCTTGGGCATCTTCTTTGGGCCTCATGAGCATCGCTTATCAGCAGGGTTGATCTTCTTTGCCTAATGAGTCGTACTCATTTTTTGGGCATCTTTTGTAGCCTCATGAGCCTTAGCCCATCATTTGGGCCAGTCTTCTTTGCCTAATGAGTCGTACTCATCTTTTGGGCATCTTCTTTTGGGTCTCGTGAGCGTTACTCATTAGTGGGGCTAGTTTCGAGACAGGTTCGCATGCAGTGGTATACTTTTGGAGTTCCAAAAGTCTCCATAATTTCTCTTTCACCTGCAAAGTTTCAATATTTTTCGTTAAGTGAGTCACACCTTTGGGGTATCACGATTTTCCTCGGGATTACACATCTCTTTGGTGTTCCATCTGATTGGGAGGTGTGCCCGCACAGAGCCTTTGCCAGCACGCGGGAGTTGGATGATATCTTCTTCGGACTGCGGGCCCATACAAGGACTTATAGTATTTTCCTCGAGACGTGGGATAATCAATGATCGTGCCTCCTTTGGATTTGTGTTCTTGTAGAGATTTGGGCCAACTTTTCTCCATAAAAGGCCCTTGCTGACCCATTTGCTCCTTGTCTCAGCCGAGAGAGGTTCCCTTGCTGCTAGGTACGCCCTCGCTCCACCCTTTTCCTTGCATCTTTTCATTTTTTTCTTGGCGTTGTGTGTTATTTTTTTGATGTGTTCTTCATATCATGCTTGAATGTTCTTCGTGCTCTTTACTTCCCTTGGATGTGTTCTTAGCAAACTGTTGGAAATATGCACTGTTGATCCAATCTTTGTATTGTGTAAGTTGTTTGTCCTTTTGACACTTTAAAATTTTGACTCCATGAATTATTATGAGGCTCAGTCCAGATCTCCCGTAACCATTAGGAATGCTCAGTTTGACCTTACCCTAGCAAAGCTACAGACCGCACGTCATTTAATCGTTATCCTCGACACTATCCACATTAGGCTACCCACCAGCTCCGAGTCAGCTCAGCAGCCCTATCCAAATAAGATCCGTCTATACACTGATTACCTTGACCAAGGTCTTAGGCTTCCCTTCTTAGCTTTCTTCTAAGTCTTAGGCTTCCCTTCTCACCTTTCTTTTCCAATGTGCTTCATTTCTACAATGTTGCCCCTTCTCAATCGGCCCCTAATTCATATTTGACGTTGACGTGTTTTCCCATCCTTCTCCTCAAACAAGGTCACCAGCCCACTGTGCCTCTGTTTTGAAGCTGTTATCAAATAAGGAGGCATACCGTAGAGAAGGATTTGTACTATTTCAATGCCCTTCCTGACTACAAGTTGTTTACCCCTGGTAGCTCTTCCATTCATGATTGAAAATTACGGTTCTTTTTTGCATCTAGGGAGCTAGATTATCATGGGCCCCGTGAGTGGTCCACTCCTCTGGATGGTGATGTTCTTTCCTTTATATCTTTTTTTATTTCGCAGATGCCTAAGTTATATTATTGTATAACTGTGTTGACCTTATAGGTTACGTCCGGTTTTGATTATGACAAATACTCATTATATCTAATGGGTGTTTGAGATTGTGTGTAGGAACTTACATTATCAGATCATGATGCATATAGAAAAAGTGAAGAGTCAAGACCCAATTCATTCTATGTTATAATATACATTTCTTTTGTGTAATTGGTCTGTAATAGTAATTAAGGTTTTACTTGTAATAATCATCACACACATCACATGCATGGTCTAATAGGTAAGCTTAAACTAAAATTGAAAATAACTAAAACTAGACCTAGAAAAGACCTTAGGACACTCACCATTACACTTGTATGTGTTAGGCACTTGCATAGGGTGAATGTAAAATGAATTAGGACTAAAATGCGCATTTTGTGCACCTTCGGTTGACCGACATAGGGAGTTCATTTTGGCCTCGGTTGCCCGAACAGATCTGCGTCAACAAGTTGACTACAATTTGGTCACCGAGCTCCTCAAGCTCATTTGATCCTAGTTGATCGAACCCCCTTGAAGTTAACAATTTGACTTCCTAGTCGACCGAGTTCCCACTTGTGGGAATCCAACGGTCTAGTCGACCAACCAGTCTAGTTCATTCTAGTCCTAGTCGATCGAACCTCACTAATTTGGAAAAATCGCCTCAGACATACCCTTTCAATCGACCAACCCTGGAGTTCATTTTTGGCTCGATCAACTGAACCATATGAACATGGGTTGATCGAACCCATCCTAGTCAACCGGTGCTCTCGGGTTCCCCTGCATTTTTTCCGTGGTTAACTATTTTTTAACAGGATTAAAATTACTAAATGTCATTAAAACTTTTCTAATAATCCCGGTTATGTCCCTAACGGTTATAATTCATGGGGTATCTATATATACCCCTTCATTTGGGAAAATTAACAACAAGATTAGCAAACCCAATTAAAAATTCTCTCTCAAGCCAAAATCTTCTACTACTCATTTTCTTACTCCAATCACTCATACTTACCCTCTTCGATTTCTTAAATCCTTTGTAAGTTGATTGAGTGTTTATTTTCATAGGTTTGCTCTCTCATTCATGTATTAATTGATTCGATTTTAACAAGATCTAAACCTAAGTATTCTTAGGGGGCATTGCTAATAAGTCTCTCCTAAGAAGACTTGCATTGAACTTCCGAGTATTGCATCGTCGTTGCAATTACTTAGGACGTTTGTATTTGTTTTTGAGTTGCAAAAACATTTTCAAAAATATTCTCAAATATCTTGGGTGATTTATTTCAACATACTTTTTGAAAAGATATTTATTTCTAAAATCTGAATAGTCCTTTCTAACTAATCATCGGTCTATGGGTGAAAAGTAGTACTAAAAGTAAGTTGAGTTCCCAAAGCTTCCTGTAAACTTTTCCAAAATCAGGAAGTAAACTGTGGGTCCTTATCTAAAACGATAGGCACAGGCACCCCGTGTGATTTGACTATCTCTTGCACATAGAGCTCTGCCAACCTATTCATAGAATGACTGATTTTAACCAGAATGAAATGGGCAATCTTCGTCAGGCTGTTAACAACTACCCAAATAGCATTCTATCCCTGAAGTGCCGATGGTAGTCCCGTGACGAAGTCGATGGAAATATGCTCCCACTTCCACTTAGAAATAAAAAGTTGTTGTAATGGTCTTGCTGGCCTCTAGTGCTTGGCCTTCACCTGCTAACACGTCAGACACTACCCAACAAAACAAGTGATCTCTCTTTTCACATTAGACCACCAGAAAGATTCTCGCAAATCCATGTACATCTTTGTGCTCCCTAGATGCACTGTATATAGAGAGCGATGTGCCTCTTCCAGGATGGTTCGTTTAATTTCAGGATTATTCACTACACATACCCTGGAGTGAAATCTGAACGCCCCATCATCTGAGGCATTAAAATCTGCATTCAACCCATCATGTATTCTACACACAATCTCTGCCAACTCCGCATCTTTCATATGAGTCATCCTAATCCTTTCCCGTAAGGTCAGTTGCACTACCAGGCTAACAATGAACACCTGGTGATTTCCTTCCACTAATTCTACACCCAACCTTTCCAGGTCCATCCTGATCTAATGCTGAACTCCAACTGCGGAGACTAACGCAGTCATTGACTTCCAAATCAAAGCATCAGCTACCACATTAACTTTTCCTCAGTGGTAACTAATGGTACAGTTGTAGTCCTTGATCAACTTAAGCCACCTCCGCTGCCTTATGTTTAACTCTTTCTGAGTGAAAAAATACTTAAGACACTTGTGGTCGGTAAAGATCTTGCACCTTTCACCATATAGGTAGTGCCTCCAGATTTTTAATGCATAGACTACTGCTGCCAATTCCATTCCATGCGTCGGATAATTCTTCTCGTACTCCTTGAGTTGGCAAGAAGTGTACGCAATAAGCCTTCTTTACTGCATTAAGACACACCTGAATCCCTTCTTAGATGCATCACTATAAATCACAAATCCACCCTCTTCTAATGGAATGGCCAATACTGGGGCAGTAACTAGACGCTGCTTCAATTCTTGAAAACTCTGCTCGCACTCATCATTCCACTCGAACTTCATGTTCTTCCTCGTGATCTGTGTCAGTGGACCTGATAGTATAGAAAAACCCACTATGAACCAGCAGTGATATCCTACCAGACCCAAGAAACTTCTAACCTCATGCACGTTCTTCAGTCTCGCCCAATCAACCACTGCTTCTATCTTGCTCAGGTCCACTAAAACGCCTTCCCTAGACACCACATGTCCCAAAAATGTCACTTGCTCTAACCAAAATTCATATTTCTTGAACGTCACAAACAATTTCTTTTCTCTAAGTAATTGGAGTACCATCCGCAAATGAATTGCATGATCCTCAGGACTCCTTGAATAAACCAGGATGTCATCAATGAATACCACCACAAACTTATCTAAATACTCGTGGAATACCCTGTTCATCAAGTCCATGAATGTCGCAGGAGCATTGGTCAATCTAAATGGCATAACCAGAAATTCGTAGTGGTCATACCTAGTACGGAAGGCTGTCTTTGCTACATCCTCTAATTTAACCTTCAACTGGTGATACCCGAATCGCAAATTGATCTTGGAAAAGACATGTGTGTGCTGTAACTGGTCAAACAGATCGTCAATTCGAGATAATGGGTACTTATTCTTTACTGTCACTTTATTAATCTCTATATAGTTGATGCACATCCTCATCGACCCATCCTTCTTCTTCACAAACAACTCCGATGCTCCCTAGGGTGAAACACTCAGTCTAATAAACCTCTTATCAAGAAGTTCCTACAGTTGCTCCTTTAACTTCTTTAATTCTCTTAGAGCCATTCTGTATGGTGCCTTAGAAATAGATGTTGTCCCTGAAAGCAACTCAGTGGCAAATTTCACCTCATGATTAGGAGGTAATCCCGGTAAGTCCTCTAGGAAAACATATGAGAACTCCATTAGCACAGAAATATCCTCTAGTTTACGTTCCTTCCTTAGTGCCTCTTTTATGAATGCTAAATACCCTTGGCATTCCTCTAGGAGTAACCTCTTCGTCTACATAGTTGAAAGGATTCGTGGTGCAAACCGCACACACGACCCGACAAATATAAATTTCGGCTCCTCGAGAGGTTGGAACACTACCTCCTTCCTGTGACAGTCAATACTCGAATAGCTGGCTGCTAACCAATCCATTCCCAGAATAAGATCAAAGTCATGCATATCAAATATAATCAAATTAGCAGGTATCATTCTCCCATGAATTTCCACTAGGCATTCTCGGATCACTTTACTACACACTACCACTGAACCTGTCGGTGTGACCACTTCTAACTCGGCATCTAATGGTTGTGTTTCTACCTCACATAATTTAATGAAACCCGAAGAAATAAAAAAATGCATCGCACCTGAGTCAAACAATATAATGACACTATTTAAAAAAATGGAAATTATACCTGTCACCACGTCACCGACGTTCTCAGCGTCACCAGAAGTTAAGGAATACACATGCGCCTAGGTCATACCCCTCAGATAGTTTCTGCATTGTGCCTGGTTACCTCCCTGATATGGTTATTGTGGATGTGTCTTGTTCCATGCCATGCGGCAATCACACGCCAAATGTTTGGGCCTGCCACACCGAAAGCAACCCACCAGCTACTACCTTGCACTCTTCCAAATGTATCTTGCCACACGTAGGGAAAATAGAGCCTGATGAAGTACCCTAAAATGTCCTAACACTCGTATCCTGTAGCTGGCCTCTACCATTACTGTATCTCCTCCAAGGGCCCTGCCTGGCACTCATACAAGAACTAGAAGGCATCAGCCTCTTCTTCGGGTTCTGAGCCTCTACATCCCCCTGTAAGCTCATCTCTGCTACAGTGGCCTTATGCACCAGTGTAGCAAACTCCTGCACCTGCTTTATAGCCACCTGCTTTCTAATCTCCTACTTTAAACCCCTCTCGAACTTCCAAGCCTTTGTAGACTCGCCTGGTACCATGTAAGGAGCAAAGCATGACAGCTCCACAAATCGAGCAGCATACTGCTTAACAATCAGTTGTCCCTAATTCAAGTTTAGAACTCCTCTGCATTTCGTTCCTAACAGAGGTTGGAAAATAATGATCAAAGAATACCTCTTTGAAGTGGCCTCACATCATCGCCACCGATACCAGTCTCTACTCCTCTAGTAGTTTTACTACTTCCCACCATTTCTCGGCCTCTCCGGTCAGTTTAAACGTAGCATATAGAACCTTCTGCTCGTTGATGCATCTCAATACGCCAAGATCTTCTCAATCTCTCGAATCCAATTCTCCGCAAGAATCGAGTTGGTACTTCTTGCGATGGTAGGAGGCTTCAAGCGAGTGAACTTTTCAATAGAATCTCCCAACTCAGCAGTGGGACGATCCTGGCCTCGAGAACTCTGCATAACCTCGGCCATAAACTGCTAGGCAAAATCCCGTAGCACCACTGTAGAATGGTTGCCACCCTCATGGGCAGCTCCCTCACTGTTACTACCTCTAGCAACAGCATTACTGTCCCCAGGATCCATCTTGTAAACAGAACCAAAACGAATTTAGAATCTTAGTATCCTACCATATCTGGTGCAATCATAATACTAAAATATTTACTTTCAATAAATTCCAAATACTGGCCTAACTCTTTTCTCCTAATTATGACATACTCTGCCAATTTCATATATTTTTTTTCTAGTTTTCAAGTTCCTACCTCTTTGCTCGGAAACAAAATCGTCAATGGATTGTCGTGGTTTTTTGAACCCATCGACTGATCCAAAAAAACACAAAAGTCCATCAAGGATTTTCTGTCTCCAGGCTTACAGAGCAAAACTCAAAATTCCTATTCTACCCATTCCTATTGTCGTCCTACTTGAACCGATACTCTGGTAAAATCATCCAACCTAATCTGCAAAACCTAGCAACGTAAGTGTGCTCTAATACCACCTGTAGTGCCCCGACCCACCACATGGGCTCGGAGTGCTAGATAAAACATATAAACTCTCTAATACCAATTGAAACATATATAAATGCAACCCGCCCTAACTAGGGAATCCCGGGTGCACCTGTCATTACTAAAATTAAACCATATAGCAGAAGAGTTCTAAAACATCCAACCACTTTACTAGAGTTCAATTTGTTCCCAAATACACACATACACAATCTGTCTACATATTACAATCCCAAAATAACAAAAGAAGACATCTGGTATCTCACCAATTCTGATAACCACTCCCAGAAGTCTAATCCCAACCCCAAGGTAAGCTAGGTACGATTCCTTGGAGGACCTGAAAAATAATTTGTATAATGGGGTGAGACACTTCTCAGTAAGACGAATTATATTACTATCAGTGTGTGGCTAGTATGAGTTCTCGTGTGAATATAAAACTTCCATTATTCAATTGTATATGAAATAGCATTTAAACTGTATATCTGAAAACACATAATTCTGAATAATAAACTGTCGGCTCAGTATAGCCCTTTTATAGTAAATTTGCCCAAATATGTCTAAAAGATACCACCTGTATTGCTGTATTAGCATCGTCACACTATCATAAACTCATACGACATGCTTCCCCCAATGATGGGTTGTGTGGCTCAAAGGCTAGACTCAGCTCCTAGTCGGCCGACCATAATTGAGTCAAAAAAGGTAGTAAGTACGATCATGCCTACCTATGGTCATCAGGAAACTACCTCTGATGGAGCCCCCCGGCAGAAACCTTGGAGTAGTACTATGGCCCAAGTCACCAAATCGTGTATCCATTATCACACTATCATCCCAGTGTGATTGCACTCCCTACCAACATATAGCTACAATATTGTGCTCATAACATCACATTTCATATTCACGGGGCTCTAAAATCATATATGGCAATTTACTTAATAAAAACTTCTTTATTTTCATTTCATAGAAAACCTGTCATTTATTAACTCTCAGCCCCTGGCCATCACATTAAATCTCGGCCCCCGGTCATCATATCATATCTCGTATTATCAGTAAAAACATTCTACTTATATATACCATTTAGAAACTGTTCTTATACCACACAATTTTTATTTGATAGATCATAAATAAATAAACTGATGGGGAAAAACATAAATTGCTGAAAATAGGGTCTGAACATCTCCAAGATTTTATTTAAATAGGAGATTTCAAACCAACCACATAAATTCTTCCCAAAACATATAGTAGTCAAAACCATCCTTTTCATATACCCGATTCGTTCAGAAAATCATATATGCAACTTAGTCAGTCCATAATTTAAAAGTAACTGACATAATATAATCCCCTTACTTGGCTTACTAGAAACCCTAAATCCATGCCCTGCATCGTTCGAAGATCAAAACCCTAAAATTACATTTTTTTTCCAAATTAATTAACTTAACTCACAGAATATTTCTCGTTAAGCGTTTCCTGGGCCTCATATACTCCAAATCAATAATAAAACCCTCAAATATCCTACTTACCCTGGTTTTGGAGTGGTGCCTAGAAAGCCCCGATCAAAAATCCACTCCGCTAGACTTGTTGAGAACTTATCCTAGATCGTCGTAGCGGTTTTCCGATCGTTGAATCAAGTGATGAATGGAGAGAAAATCGAAAAGAGAGAGTGGAGGGTGCGCGAGAGAGAGAGAGAGAGAGAGAGAGAGAGAGAGAGAGAGAGAGAGAGAGAAACTAATTTCATAATGAAGAAGCAAAAAAAAATTCTATTTATACCCCTTTGACCTGGCATGATTAGTCGATGAAATGGGACCTTTGTTGATGAACCATAGAAGGACATTCGTCGACAAAGGAGGGGTTCACTAACGAACCTTAAGTCTAATATTTTCCTATCGTTCGGGATCTCTTCGTCGACAATGCCCGAATTTCGTCAATGAAACACATAAGACCACTCGTCAACGAAAACAGAGGATTCGTCGACGAGGTATGGTTTTTGCCCTTTTTAAATTTTCTTTTCTTATTTTTCTTTTTTTAATTTTTAATTTTTTTTATTTTTCGAGTTCGGATTTCTACAAAATCAATGCAGCCACACTATTGTGGAAGTGTAGGCCTTGGATAGTCGATTTGGCTAGAGAAGGGTTGTGTTCCTTCCTGGAGTCCGGGTTAGGTTGCGGTAGGAAAATCGGACCTACAGATGAGATACTTTGACTTAGCTTGGTGATAGGCCAGCCAAGGCTAATTCCAGTCTTCAGATCGCACAACCTGTCATTGGGGTTAAACATGTCGTTAGTCTAGAATGAGAGGTTCTTTTAGACATAATTGTAGATTATATATTTGGGGCTATTATTGAGCCGAAGTTATTAACTAAAGGAAAATATGTATTTTCAACTGTACTGGTGTGAGTAAAGTTTACAAATGCCTTTCAGTTAAAATTAAATTATTGGATGTGTTTTGCTTACACTAAAATTCATGTTAGCCACACACTGATAATAATTTATTCCATCTTATTGAAAGGTGTTTCACCTCAATAATCATTTCACATTTCAGGAAATACAAGAAATCAAGCTTAGCGAGCTTTAGAGCGGGGTGTAGATAGTATAGTTAGGGTATGTGTTTGTATGAAACTGAGCTAGATATATTTTTGTGTACCTTGGGATGTAATACTATTTTTGGGAAGATGCTTATGTAATAATGATGATGGATTTGGACTCTGGTATGGTATTTGAGGTTTATTTTGTTTCCACTACTTGTTTTAAATTTAGTTATGGAAAGGTGTACCCTAAACCCTACTAGGTTTCGGGTAGTAACAGTTGTGGTATCAGAGATATGTTATAGTTGTGGTATTAAAGATGATGTATGTCTCGAGATACGTTGTAGATGTGGTATCAGAGGTGTGTATGTTTCGGGTCGTTACACTATATATCTCTGAAAAGATGTCATCATAAGTACTCACATGTCCTAGGCCTTCGAATCTTGGTCAATTTATTAAAATTATAAAGCACTTATGTGGAATATGTTTTTTAAGTTCTATGAAGATTAATCTAACTTCACTTCTAATTTCATACATTTTTAGTTACAATATGATTTAATTTATGAAACCAAATAATATAACTAAGAAGAAAGATATGAAAAGCAAAATATTACTCTTTCCAATCCACTACTATATGCCACTTAACATCAATCATGTATCATTGCAATGTCGCATCGAAAGAAGGAGCATGGGGGATTCAATTTTAGGTAGATACACTCATGGAGTCAGCGTTACTTGTGGATGGTGAAAGTTTACTTTGTGAGCCAGCGGGATCGTGAATGGTGAGAGTTTTCTGTGAGTCAGCAAGAACCGTGGATGGTAATGGAGATGTGTCCCGGGGTTGGGTTGGCCAAACGTCCAACTGATGCATAAAAGTCGTGTCCACATCCAGACTTTACCCTGATCAGTGAGACCTGGGAGCGGAGGACGCTGATCCGTAAGTTTGGTGTCACATCAAGGGATCCGAATGGTTTGTTTGTGGCTGGAGTTCTTATGTAATAAAAAGAATGAAAATGAAATTAAAATTGTCTCTCTGTGTGTGGGTGGGTGTATAATTTTCTTGTTCTCTTACCGTTAATTGGTAAGAAAGTTAAAGAAAAAAATGAAATATTAGTTTTTTTAATGATAGTTTTTCCTATTAAAAAGGAAGGAAATTGAGAGAAATACTGTGGCAAAATTTATGGTGGGGCATATTTGTATGAAAATTATTGTAATAATTAATATATAAATGAGATAGATAATTTTTGTTTTCCTTTTTTCTCATTTACTTTTCTTGTTAACCAAATGAAGTTACCAATAAAAAAGAAAATAATAGTAACTCAATACCAAATCTAAATCTTAGTCAATAGAAAAAAACTATTATCATTATCATAATGTCTGAATTTGAATTTTTATAATGATATAAAATGATTTCGATTTTTTCAACTAAAGCTCTATTTTATTTCTATTGAGGACATAAGATCATCATAAAAAAAAGAGAAGAAGAAGACCCCCCGGGTATGGTTCAGGTGGTAGTGCAGGCTGCGAGAGTGCCTCTTACGAGGTCAAGTGTTCAAACCCTCCCGGATTTGTTTTCATCCCTGGATTCTTAAAATTTACCTTCTTTTGGAGTTTTGGGGTCGACTTCAAATGGCGCGGGATTAGTCACGTGGACCGTAAAACGGACACGTGGAAACCCGATACGTAATCCAAAAAAAGAAAAAAAAAAAAAAAAAAAAAAAAGAGAAGAAGAAGAATAAGAAAAGAAAGAAAGGAAGAATTGTATTTAATGCACTAAATAACTTTTCTATCTAGACATTAATTATTAGGTTAGTAATGTGAATAATAATTAAGGTGGTAAATATAAGAATCTTTCAGTTAAATAATCAAAAATTGAGTTTTAATAATTAGGATGATTGTTTGTTTAAAATAATATTTTTTTTTTTTTATATTTAAATGAGAAAGAGTAGAGGAGGCGATTTATTATATTAATGGGTTAATAAGTGTCCGAAAATCTTCCAACGCCATTGTTTTAATCGTAGGTGTCCATGAATGCTGGGGATTTAGGTTGTGGTGGAGAGGGAAAATGGAAAGGTCAATTAATGTAACCGCTGCAGTGAGTAGGTGCTATAAAAATAGGTAGGTAGGTAGGCTGAGGAAGTGGGTGCTGATGTTGGGATCCATCAAAGTTGTCACTTTAAATTGTGTTGAATCAGCTGGTTTCAATAAAGTTGGACATTGGTGAAGAGATTCAGGCCATGCCCTGCCCTGCCCTGCCCTGCCTACCATTAACAACACATCTAACATTTTCAGGCGCATGACATGGATCGGTTGACAACAATAATGTCGGGATTATTATTATTATTATTATTATTATTATTATTATTATTATTTGTTTTTAATAATTTGGAGACTCTAATCACTATCATGCTACTTTGGCCACTATAGTGCAACACTAAATCCGAGAAGGTAAAATTCGCCCGCTCATTTACACAGTCCTAATAATTCACCGGAATTTACTCTCAAGGAGGAATCAAACTCGTGACCTTGGGGTCACCAAAGTCACAAGTTGTCCTTATTACTTGAGTCAATTTGGTTGGACTTATTTATTATTTATTATTATTGTTATTATTATTATTATTATTGAATCTAGACCCTTTGAATAATTATTTCCTCGTTACATTTTGCACCAAAAAATTTAGAGGTGATCTAGTAAAAAATTAAATTTAGGACCTCTTTTAACTTTTCGTCTACCCTTATCATCACATCCAGCATAGCATAGATTGATTGATAAAAAGTTATTTATAAAGTTTTTTTCACTATTCTCCTTTTATTTTACATATATATATATATATATATATCGTAAGTGTGTGCCTCTTGTTTTTAGATTTAAAGGAGAAAATAAAGAGTTGAGAAGGTAAAAGAAAGTAATAAGGGGTTGTAACCACCCCTCTCCCCCATAAAGGTTAGAACCCTAAATTAATGGGTTACATTTAAATATGTAGGCATTTAAGGTATAGAATGCTTACTTATAAATTGATATCATCTAGAAAATAGTCAAAAATATTCTATTAGAAGATTATGATTTCACTACTAAAATGCTGTTGTAATACTTAGTTGAGCATTAGATAATGTCTCTAGAGATTGTTGGGGGTGTTTCAAAATCTTCTTTTTCTTTTCTTTTTTCATTTTTTGACGGCTATCATCATAATCTATGGATGCAGAAATAAAGGTTCGGATTTCACCATCAGCAACATTATTTTGAAAGTAATTCACAACAATAATTACATAGAAATCCAAAATTAAATTTTCAAAAAAATGGTATATGTGTCATTTAAAAACAAATATTTAAAAGTCACATCTTTTTAACTATTTCAAATCACGCATTGACATTTATAGTTGCTTAAATTTACTCATAATTTAACAAATATATATGTTTTTATGCCCATGAGAACTAAGACGACTTCTAGTTATAATTACTTATTATCCTATATTTTACAATATTTTGCTATTTTCGTCACCAAATTTGTCGTACTGTTCAAGTCAATCCAAGGCTTCAAAGAAAGGAAAGAAAATAGCAACTTGAGACAGTAGGGTATGGCATGAGAAACGTTTGTATCTAAGATGAGAGAATGAGGAGGATGACTCCTATATAACTTGTCTACTTCTGAACCTAAACGGCTTGTGATCCTCTCACACCTTTTGGCATGGGAGAGTTATTGCTTCTATCATACGCATGCCACGAAGCAAGATCAGATTAGCTGGTCTTTAACTGTGAATCTTTGTAATTGAATTTCTTATTCCATAACTGGCGCGCTAGCTCCTTTGGCAATATGCTCCATACATACAACCCATTGCTTAACGTGTGTCTACTTTGACAATGTGCTGACCTACTCTCATCTATGCCCTGCATCACATGACGGCTCACCATGATCACGTGATTAACTCAACCTGCAGCTCTTATCTAGGCGCAAATTCATCATGGTCACATGATTAGTACAGAGCTAACGTGACTTATCCTCGCTTGCTAAGGTGGGTGTGGTCAACATGAATTTGACTTGCTTGAACTTTATGTAGGAACCACAATAGTGGCGAACTTCATGCAGGTCCCCCCATTGAAAATTAAAAAATAAAGAGATATTTTAGATAAATTATGAAGATGCCTCCACTAACAATACCCAACAATCCCCATTTTCTAAGGCAACAAATAACTATTACTACTGTTAAATGTGAATGCATGTGTATTTTTAATTATTGTCGAGGAAAATATTTTTGGATCTGCCACTCAACCATAACATCTATTTATGCAACCCAAAATCGTATTCTATCACTCCTTAGGCTTCATTTGGTGATCATTTCCTTTTCAAAAGTTCATTTTCGAAAGTTAAGTGACCAAACTAACATATAAATTAATGATATAAATCCCAACCCTATCTATCCCTAATAAATTACATTAAAAGTATATGAATTTTTGTTTGCACCGCAACAACTAATAAGAGTCAATCAAAGTAAATATGCTTAGCATTAATCAATTAACAATTTTTTCTCCTTAAAAAGTCTACAAGTGCAGGGCTTGGGTTTGGGTTTATTCACCCCCACGCAGCCATCTGCGAGGAGCCAAGGATTACTGGAAGGCATATTGAACCTCCACGCACCCAAAGCCAAGCTAAGGTCTAGTGGGCATGAGAGGTCATCATTTGGGGTGGCATAATTGGGGTCCATCCCCCTGAGCCCATATGGGATGTTTCCCAAACAACCGAAGCAAGCTAAGCAAAATAGAGTTGGACCACAATTTATATGGTGACAGGGTTGGAATGTTACCCACTATAAGCAGGTTTGGAACTTGAAATACCCCTTCTTCTTTTTTACTAAGGGATCTTAATAATCCTTCCTTAGAATTGACATATGATTGTCCAATAACAGATCAATAATGTGGGGAACTTGCTTTATTTTCTATTTTGTCATAAGCCAGGCTTGAAAACTGAAGGGTAACTTCAGCCTCAGCATGAATATGGTCTCAACAGTGCTTAAAATAAATAACAGTAATAATTTATTTCCATCATTGGAGGCCTATGGGCTATGAAATTTGAATTTATACGAGTAATAATGCATATTTCAACCCATAGCTAGCTAGCTATGACAACTAACAACACAACTTGAGCATGCACATCAGATAACCCACGATCTGGTATGAAAAGCAAAGACCAGGGAGCTATGGTCCCTCCACTCAACGGTGATGATAGTGCACGTGTAAAGTTTTCATTGTTCCGCTCTATTTACATAACACATTATGCTTGACAATAATCCGTCATGATGGAGGCAGGCTCTTTTATTCAAGCTTAAACCACAAAAGAAGACATGGGGGGTCATTGAGGTTTTGTGAGCGAAAAAAAGTGAAAGTGACTTTGACTTAATCGGGTAAGACAAATAGTAAACACTTTTGTTTTGTTAATTTAATGCTTGCGAGAAATTTTAACAAAGTGGTACTTTCAAGAATGTTTTTATCTTGATATTAATCAAAAGGTTCTCAAAAGGATAAGTCTTTGTCTATATAAATAAATTAATAAACTTTCGTGCAGTGATTTGTTTATTGTTTTGTGAGTTTTTTATTTTTTTTTAAGGCTGTTGGATAATGACGGACAATACAAAAATGTTGTACATGATATTAGGGCACTTATTGTCACAAGGTCCAAGAGAAGGGTCTGAAATGGCGAAAGATAATAATATTGGAAGTTCAATGGAGTCGCCACTAACATGTTATATTTCTATGTGTGGTTAGTTCACCTAATTACTACTTGTTGATTGGTCTTCTAGACTCGTCTTAGGCCAACGAACCAGTAATCTCAATATGCATAAACCAGAATTAGGATCGGGAGTTTGATTATGTGAGGGAAAGGTATCAACACAGCCTACACATCCGTTCTATGAATGGTACCTAATTAATTATGAATTATCTCTAAATTGAATCAAATGATTTTTTATTAGCTCCTTAATAAATAAATAAATTAATTAATTAAAATCTAGAAAAAAATGAAAATCATAGTGCAATTTAGGAATGTCTAATAAGACCTCCAAACGAGGGAATCGAGGGGATCTTATTAGATAAGCTACCCTCATAACTAATATAAGTGAGGTCTAAAATACATCTTTATCCTTTGTTAAATCATTCCTAGATTAAGAAAATGATGTTCCTAGATTTTTTTTCAAATAAAATAAGCAAAATAGTTTTGAAAACATTCCTAGATTTTTTTTCAAAAGTTTATAATTTTTTTTTTTTGAAAAATTTTAACATTTTTCTAAACAATTTTGGGATTTTTAAAGGCTTTTTTTTGGCATTTTTATTTTTCATTTTTTTATTAATTAAGAAAATGATGTTCAAGTTGAGTTGAGAGAATCTCCTGATAAACTCCCATTTCAAACCACCTTCATTGATAACCCAACATAGACTTCAAAATAAGAGAAATCAAGTGACTAAGAAGCCTAACTTCGACCATTAATGTCTCACTAAAAAATTCTTGACTAAGAAAACCATAGGCTTTCCCAAGACTAGAAACTATGAAATTAAACCACTTTTACCTATCAATGAATCGTTTTCTTTTTTTTTAGCCATCCACATCTAGAATGATGCAAAACCCTTATTGATCGTGTCATTCTTGTGCACCTCTTCGAAATGTGATGATGTTCATTCAGCCAAGATGGTCATCTTAAAAAAGAGGTCGCCTAGGTAAGGTGAATCACGTGTCACCTAGTCACCCGAGTAATTAAGTGAAGAATTGTTTAGAAAAGACATAAGTCAAATACTGCACGTGAGACACAAATTGCCTAAAGGATTGAATTGCTTATCACCTCGGTGATAGAGACCATGCAGCCATTAGGCAACAAATGGCCACCTAAGCCATTAGGTGAAGTTCGCCCACTATTAGGCAACACAGCGAATAGGCAATATATAAGCATGCCAACTATAATAAATTGGATAGTTAACATTATGAAATGATCTCACTTTATGATTATGTTTTGAATGTTTTTCTTATAAGAGACCTCTATTATTAGGATTTATTATTTTATATACTTGTAATTGTAGAACTAATGTAGGTTTGACCCAAGAAGAGTATAAATACACATTATTATTATTGTAAGGGAATCATCAACTCAACTCAACAAACATCATGCAATAATCTAATGCTAAATATGACATATTTAGTGCCTTTTGTCCTTATTATATTTTTATCTCTCACTTTCTTCTTCCCTTTGTATATTTTCTCTTTATCTCTCCTTACCTCTTCCAATCTAAGTCTTTTCACCCCCTTTTTTTTTTTTCTCCCTACTACGATTTCTACAATTCTGACCATCACTATCATTATAATCTGATGGGAGTTGATATAATTAGTCCATTTACAATCAATCCACCACCTACCGATCTAAATCCGCACCATCCCTTAAAAGGTGTTTTATTTTTTATCAAACACTTATACAGCAAACACTTTAGTGAGGCACCAATGTGCGTTGCTTTGGGGAGATGATCTAGTCCACCTTTGCCCATTTTTTGTTACATCTAGGTGGTATAAGTGCAGTGCATCACTCATATGAGTTGCCCTAGTGAATAATAAATAAGGATCATAGAAAGCTAGCATATTTTATACTCATTGTTAGCTACCTAACGCAACTCCCCTCTTGTACCCAAATATGGGACCAATTGTGGGTGAAAATAATTGAAATAGTAAATGCAGAATAGGCAGAAGTTTTCATTTTCAATTTTCTGATGTATATGTTGTTTATGTCATTTTGCGCACCTAACAACAAGGAGATGGATAATCAACAATGTGGCATATAGGAAGCCCAATCAATGTACATTGAGATAGTGCCTCACATACAGGGTATCTCACACCTCTAATGTGAGTAAGTATAAAGGATCGCAAAATCTCCATCTCATAATCACCCTTATCACCTTTCCATAAAATCTATTGAAATTCATCATCCTATCATCTCTTTTTAAGCATGCCATTCATGCTGCCAATGATTTAGCAACAGATAGTTGGAGAAATCACAATGCGGCTTCCCACACTCCTTAGGAGGTTGCGAGGTGATGAGGCCAATTATTGAAGATATGAAGGAGGAGATGTGATCTTGAATGGCGAATATGTTCAATGATGCTACCTTCACACGAAAAGTACCATCTTGAAGCATCCACTATAGCTCACCATATTTGAGACATAGGCAAGCACGCCAACATTGTCAAACAACCAAAAGATGGTCTTGGCTTCTCTTCAAATTGATCTAAAATCTAGAGGGCATGGAATCCAAGCCAATAGGCCAACCAACCCATCCTTTTATCAAACTAAACCACAAAATTTGTTTGCCTAGCTTATACTATATTGAACCATATGAAGTCGACCATTAGGCAGATGTTCGGTTAGAGGGGCTAGTGTCACTCATTCCTCATTATTTCCATAGGTGTGAACTAGCCATCACTTAAAATCATAGTGATCTATTGGGGTTCGACCATTTGGTTCTTTATCAATCAGACAATTAGGGGCAAGTATTGTTCACACCATGATATCACTCCTAGCCAAACCATTGCTTATAATGGATATACTCCACCTTTTAGTCAAAACCAATAGCTAGGGGGCTATCAAATCTCCTTATCAATATCATTTATTACAAAGACTATAAGTATATGCTAATTACATCGAAGAAGAAAAAAACAAGCCTATCGCTTATGAATTGAAGGAGACCTTTTAGTGACTCATTTTTATTTAGAAGGGTGTTGATTTCTGGCCGTATGAGCATAAAGAATTCAAGAACTCTTTGCCAACTAAGGATTCAAAGCTTGATGAAGATGAAGGTTCTAGTAATCTTTATAATGAAGTTTATCTCAAAGATCACAAAGATCCCAATTAGGTTGATTCTATAGGCTTATATATTGAAGTGGATGATTAAAGAATGACTTGATGTGAATGTGGATGCATTCATTGGTGAAATTTTTAAGTCAAGAAAGAATCACTCCTTTGCTTGACATAACAAAAATGCATTTTGTGAGGTGGGTTTTAAGAAATGTTGACCAATGTACATTTTGAAAATTTAATCCTTCCCTTAATTAAGGGATATTTGAATGATTAAATTTTAGAAGTTTATGTTAGGTATCTCAAGTTTGAATTTTGGGAGGCTGTTAAGTGTCGCGGGATGAAAAATGCGTTACTAAATCAATTTTTACCTCCAATAATTTTTTTAAAGAAAAAAGAAACCCCTCCCTACTTTCTCAAATGCATATTTTCATGTGATTGATTGAAAAAAGCTTAATATGTTTGTAATTGAAGAGCTATGATGCATGGATCAAACTTTTGATAATTATAAAGAGCTAATGGTCATCATATGCCATTTTCTTTTGAAGTGCTAGAATTTAGAAATATTACTTTACTTTGCACACCAACTTTTTGTTAACAACAACAACAATAACAACAACAACCAAGCCATAAGTCCCACTTGGTGGGGTCGGTTATATGAATCATTTTCTATCAATTTATGCGATTATTGACCATTTCTTTTGACAGATTCAAGGATATTAAATCATTACTCATTATCTCATTTCAAGTTATTTTAGGTCTACCCCTACCCCTTCTACTGCCCCCCACAGTAACTAACTCACTCTTCTTCACTAGCACACTATGTGGCCTACGTTGCAAGTGTATATACCATCTGAGTCGTCCCTCCCTTATCTTATCTTTTATAGAAGCTATACCTAACTTACCGTTAATATGTTCATTCATTAATTTATCTTTTAATGTTATACCACTCATCCATCTAAGCATTCTCATTCGACAACTTTTACTTTTTGGATATTCTGTTTCTTCGTTGCTCAACATTCTTATTCATATAGCATAGTTAGTCTTTTAACTATCTTATAAAACTTCCCTTTTAATTTTAAGGATATTCTACGATCACAAAGCATACCTAAAGCACCTCTTCATTTTACCCAACCTGCTTTAACTCTATGCATTAACATCATCTTCAATTTCTCCTTCAGCTTGCATAATAGATCTAAGGTATTGAAATCTACAAGTGTTATTCATTTTTTCATCATTAAGTTTAACTTTATTTCTAATATTTCTCCTACCATTACTAAAATTACATTTCATATATTCCGTCTTATTTCTACTTATCCTAAAGCCTCTAGATTCCAAAACTTCTCTTCATAATTCTAACTTAGCCTCTACACCGTCCCTAGTTTCATTAACTAAAACAATATCATCTGCAAACAACATACATCATGGAACCTTCTTTTGAATACTCTTAGTCAGTTGGTCCATCATTAAAGCAAAAGGATAAGGGCTCAAAGCAGATCCTTGATGTACACCTATGGTTAATGGGAATTTTCTAGTTTCTCTATCTATAGTCTTTACATTAGTCATTACTTCATCATACATATCCTTAATGACATTAGTATGCGTACTACATACACCTTTTCTTTTTCTAAAACCCACCATAAAACTTCCCTAGATACCCTATCATATGCTTTTTTCTAAATAAATAAATACCATATGCAAGTCCCTCTTCTTTTTCCTAAACTTTTCCGTTAATCTTCTTAAAAGATATATAGCTTCTATGGTAGTTCTTCCAGGCATAAAATCAAATTGATTTTCTGAGACCTTCGTTTCTAACCTTAATCATGTTGAGTAGCTGGAGCCAGAGACACGGTGTCGTGTGTGAGTTGGTGCCGCGTGCAAGTTGGTGCAAGTTGCGTTGAGTTGTGTCCGCAGCTATTGATTGCCAATTTATTGTAATTCCTCCATCACCATTTAATATATTTCCTCCAACCATCTATAAATAGAGAGGTGTGTGTGAGTGAAAAATGTACAAGGAAGAGAAGAAAGTGAGGAAGAGTGTAGAGAGAGCAGAGAGAGAGTTTGTATTTTCTCCCAATTTCATAGTGGATTGTGGTGTGCTCCATGGACATAGGTCAATCTAGACCGAACCACGTAATTTCTGGTGTCATCTATTTTTCTAGTGTGTTTTTTTGCTCACAGATTCCTAACAAGTAGTATCAAAGCCTGGTTCGGAGCAGAAATGCCAGATTGGAGAAATTCACTAAAAATAGAGCCCTATCCAGTGTCTCAAAATTGAATTTTGAGGGCACCATAACGTTCATCTCATCGAGACGAAGCCAACAGGGCAAACCAGAGCTCGAAAGGAGCTTAGACGGTACCACACGCGCCACACCAGAGACATCCATGTCTTCACGCGCCTTCACGTGTCAGCGACCTGCTGGCCACGCGTCCGCACACTCTGCACGCGTCTTCCTCACTCGGTCGCTTTGACCCGACCCGATATCCCGCTCTAGACCTGAACTATACCCAACCCGGATCCATACCTGGCTGT
Source organism: Malania oleifera (assembly GCF_029873635.1). NCBI lineage: Eukaryota > Viridiplantae > Streptophyta > Magnoliopsida > Santalales > Ximeniaceae > Malania > Malania oleifera. The sequence continues at coordinate 29,078,323 of NC_080418.1, read as the reverse complement.
TTTGTACCTGACCAACTGACATGCGACAGCCCCGTCAGTCGCCACATGGCAATCACAGCATCTAACACGTCAGCGTTGCCACGTTATCCAATAAGACCCACAGAACCTTTCAGCAGGTGGGCCCCACATGGCCATGGCAGCTCCACGTCAGTAGTGGACCCTACACCCTACCACGTTAGTAGACAACGTCAGTAACGGCGTCTCCAACGGTAGGTATATTTTGTTAAGTTTGGTAATATTCCGTTATAGTTGAACAGATTTGACAAGGTTTGACCAGATCTTTGACCAGGCTTTTCGAAGCCATTTCAGGTCCGTTTTTCAAACGACTTGAACCATTTCTAAGGTTTTCAACCGTTCCAAATCCAACCGTGCTATCCATTTGAGCTAATATCATATCTAGATCAATAAATTGAAATGTTGAATGAAAAGAGCTCAAAGATCGAGATGTTTAACAACAACAATTTCGGTTTCTAGAAGATGCAGATTGAAGATTACTTGTTTGGGAAGGAGTTGCACTTGCTATTGAAGGGAAAGTTAGGATCTATGAACGAGGATGAGTGGGAGTTGCTTTACCGGAAAGCTCTCGGAGCTATCAGAATGACATTGTCAAAGTATGTGGCACTTAATATCAAGCACATATCATTTACCAAGTCTCTGATGGATGCGCTTTCTAACATGTACGAGCATCCATCAGTCGCTAACAAGGTACACCTTATGAAAAGGTTATTTACTATGACCATGTCTGCAAGTGAAAGTTTTAGCAGACATTTGAATAGTTTCAACGAGTTGTTGGATCAACTCACTTCAATCGGGATTACATTTGATAGTGAGATTTGTGCCCTACTGATTCTCAGTCAGTTGCTCGAAAGTTGGAATGGTATTGTTACTACAATCAGTAGTTCTGCAGGGAAATCAAAACTAGTATACGATGATGTCGCCACCATGATTTTTACGGAAGAAATTAGAATACAATCAAACCATAGTTCCACTTTGAGTTCAGCCTTGAACATGGAAAGTCGAGGTAGAGGAAGCAAGCATAGATGATCAAACAATCACGGTGGATCTAGGTCTAGGCGGTCCAGATCTAGAAAATCCAAAGGCTCTCAGGACATAGGTTCCCAAGGCACAAAGAATATTGAGTGCTGGAACTGTGGAAAAACTGGTCATTACAGAATCCAATACAAAGGTCCGAAGAAAGAATGTGAGACGAAGGCAAAAACAGAAGCAAATGTTGCTTTAGAAAATGATGATATGTTGATATGCTCTTTGGAGAGCAAAAAGGAGTCTTGGGTGTTAGACTCTGGAGCTTCATTTGACGCCACTTGCAGTAGAGATTGCCTAAAGGAGTATACACCAGGTGACTTGGGTAAAGTATGTCTTGGCAATGATTAACCTTGCGACATTGCCAGCAAGGGGATAGTGAAGATCAAGATGAACAAATCAGTATGGAAGCTGAGAGATGTCAAGTATATTCCAGACCTGAGGAAGAAGTTAATCTGAGTTGGTCAACTAGCAGATGAAGGATATAACACAACTTTCATTGGTGATGAATGGAAGATTTCGAATGGTACATTGATGATTGCACGAGGTAAGAAAAGCAGAACTCTTTATGTAACCCTTAATGCATGCATGTTTATTACAGTTGCTACAGGAAATGATGATAGAAATATTTGGCATCAACGACTCGGACACCTGAGTGAAAAGGGACTCAAGGTGATGCACTCAAAAGGAAAGTTGAGTGGTTTACAGTCAGTGAAGATTGACACATGTGAGGATTGCATACTTGGGAAACAAAAGAGGGTCAGTTTCCAAATGAAAACCAGTACCCCAAATAAGGAGAGACTTGATCTAGTCCATTCAGATGTATAGAGACCAATGACCATTTCATCCACAATTGGGAAGCATTGCTTCGTAACATTTATTGACGATCATTCTCGAAAGTTATGGATTTACTTCCTGAAAAAAAAAAAATTTGAAGTTTTTTATGCTTTTAAAATTTGGAAAGCAATGGTTGAAAATGAAACTGGTTTGAAAATCAAGAAGCTGAGAACCGATAACGTTGGTGAGTATGATGACATCAGGTTCAAGAGATTTTGCAATTAGTATGGTATCAGAATGGAAAGAATTGTGCTAGGTACGCCTCAGCACAACGACGTAGTGGAACGGATGAACAGATCATTGACAGAAAAAGCTAGAAGCATGCGTATGCAGTCAGGCTTACCAAAGATGTTTTGGGCAGAAGCAATCAACACAGCAGCTTGCTTGATTAATAGGAGTCCATCAGTACCATTGGACTATAGACTACCAGAAGAAGTATGGAGCGGTAAAGAGGCGAGACTTTCACATTTGAGAGTTTTTGGTTGTGTTGCATATGTACATATCAATGATCATATCAGGAATAAGCTAGATCTGAAATCCTGAAAATGCACCTTCGTCGGTTATGGTGGAGATGAATATGGGTATCACATTTGGGATGATGAAAACAAAAAAGTGATTAAAAGCAGAGATGTGATTTTTGATGAAAATGTAATGTACAAAGATAGACACACAACATAACCTACAGAGTTTGAAACAACCTATGTAGATGTGGATGATGTCCTAGAAGGTGTAAGGACACGTCAGCGAAACACCGAGAATCCTCAGAAGAACACCGATAATCCTCAGGTAGAGGAACCTGTGGAGCAAATTGTTGCACCACCACCTCCTACTCTAGCTCCAGAGCTTAGGAGATCTTCTCGGCAGCATGTACCAAATAGGAGATATGTGAATCATTTACTTCTTACAGATGGAGGAGAACCTGAATGTTATGTTGAAGTATGTCAAGCAGGAGATTCAAGTAAGTGGCAGCTTGCAATGAAAGATGAGATGAAGTCTCTTACCTCCAACAAAACATGGGAATTAGCTAAGTTGCCCAAAGGTAAGAAGGCTCTTCACAACAAATGGGTGTATAGGATCAAAGAAGAGCATGATTGATCCAAGAGGTATAAAACCCGGTTAGTAGTCAAAGGTTTCAAGCAAAAGGAAGGAATTAACTGCACTGATATTTTTGCACCATTTATGAAACTGACAACCATCAGATCTATTTTGAGTATTGTTGTCTTAGAGGGCTTACATCTTAAGCAGTTGAACGTGAAGACGACATTTCTTCACAATGACCTTGATGAGGAAATTTATATGTAACAACTAGAAGGTTACTCAATTAAAGGTAAAGAGAATCATGTGTACAGATTGAAGAAGAGCTTGTATGGTCTCAAACAAGCTCTTAGGCAGTGATACAAGAAATTTGACAGTCGTTGTTGACCTTATAGGTCACACCCAGTTTTGATAATGACAAATACTTGTTACATTTGATGGATGTTTGAGGATATGTGCAGGTATATAATTGGCAAATCAAAATGATGGCATAAGATGTAGAAGTTGGAGGCCCTAAAGACATTATTTATGTTGTATTTAAATTCATTATTCATTATTCATTATGGGTTTATAATAGTAAATAGGTTCTAAGTTGTAATAACTATATGCATCACCTGCATGATATGATAGTTAAGCTCAAATGAAAAATACCTAGAATGACCCTAAGACACTCATACATGCACAAATATATAAGGTTATATGGAAAGGGTGATCACATAGGTAAATAGAACTGAAATGCACTTAAAATGCATATTCGATCGACCGTACTTTACAAGTACAAATATGTTGATCAAGCAAACCGGTGACTGGGTCAACTATTTGACCGCTACTAGGTCGACCGAGCTATGCCCAGTTCATTCTACCTGGTCGATTGAACTTCCTCCGAGTCAGCCATTTGACCATACGGTCGACTAAGCTCAAATCTTAAGCCAACCACCTGATCAACCGAGTTCCCACGTGTGTCTGGCCAGCGGTATGGTCGACCGAACTAGTTAATTCAAAACCTCACAGTCAACCAAACCACACGGAAAAGAAAAATTGCCTTGGAACCTTGTTGATCGGTGAACCGAACTTCTAGTTCGAATCTCAGTCGGTCAACCAAACTTGTACACTCGGTCAACCGAACCTTGCCTTTAGTCGACCAGTGCTCTCGGGTTGCCCTATTATTTTTACCATGGTTAAAATATTTAAATAAGGTTAATTTGGTTAAAATGTTTTAAAACATTTATGATAAATGTTTTGGGTCGAGGCCATAAATACTGCTTGTTATGTCATGAATAGGGTGTTGATTAGACCGTCAATTAATAAAACCCCTTACGAATTGTGGAACAACCATAAATTTAATGTTTCCTATTTTCATGTTTTTGGTTATAAATGCTTTGTGCTTAGAGATAATGAACATCTAGGGAAATTTGACTCTAAATCTAATGAAGGCATTTTCCTATGCTATGCTCTTAATAGTAAAGCATATAGAGTTTTCAATAAAAGAATATTGACTATCATTGAATTTATCCATGTTGTGCTTGATGAATCTAATTCATTTTCCAAGAAAGATGATGAAGATGATATTGATATTAGAAAATACTTAGATAAATTATCTATTGAAAGCAACGCAAGTGAAAATTCAGAAGTAAATGATAAATAATATGAAGATAATGAAAATGAAATTCAAGAGTTGCTTAGAGATTGGAAATTTATTAGGAACCATCTTATAGATCAAATCATAGGTGAACCATCCCGTGGTGTAGCCACAAGATCCTCCTTGAAAAACCTAGTGAGTCATTGTGCTTTCTTGTCCCAAGAAGAACCTAAAAGTATTAACGAAACTATAGAAGATGAGTCTTGGGTGATGTCCATGCAAGAAGAACTTAATCAATTTGAAAGAAGTAGATTGTGGACCCTAGTTCCTAAGCCTAATGATCATACAATTATTGGAACCAAATGAATATATAGAAATAAGAAAGATGAGAATGGGGTAGTAACTAGAAAGAAAGTTAGACTAGTTGCCCAAGGTTATAATCAGGAGGAGGGGATCGACTTTGATGAAACATATGCTCCTGCTGCTAGGTTAGAAGCCATTCGTATGCTACTTGCTTATGCTGCTTTTAAAAATTGCAAATTGTTTCAAATGGTTGTTAAAAGCACTTTTCTAAATGGCTATATTAATGAGGAAGTATATGTAGAACAACCACCCGATTTTGAAAATCATAAATATCCAAATCATGTTTACCAGTTGTCTAAAGCTTTGTATGGATTGAAACAAGCTCCTAGAGTTTGGTATGAGAGGCTTAGTGGTTTTATGCTAGAAAATGAGTTTACCCATGGCAAGATTGACACTGCACTTTTCATCAAATCCAAAAATGATAATATGCTCCTTGTTCAAAGTTATGTGGATGATATCATTTTTGGCACTAATAATGAGTTGTGTAATGAGTTTGCCAAATGCATGCAAAGTGAATCTGAAATGAGCATGATGGATGAATTTAGTTTCTTATTAGGACTGCAAATTAAACAAGCTGAATGTGGAACTTTCATATGTCAATCTAAATATGTCAAGGACTTGCTAAATAAATTTAATATGGAAGATTGTAAAATTCTTGGTACCCCTATGAGTTCTTCCATTAAACTTGATAAAGATGGGCAAGGAATCCCTATTGACATGAAATTGTATTGTGGCATGATTGGGAGTCTTCTATATCTCACTGCTAGTAGACCTGATATTATGTTTAGTGTGTGCATGTGTGCTAGGTTTCAAGCTGCTCCTAAGGAATCTCATCTATTAGCTGTTAAACAAATCCTTAGGTATCTAAGTGGAACTATAGAGTTAGGCTTATGGTACCCTAAGCATACTACCTTTGAGATTATGAGTTATACTGATGCTGACTTTTCCGGTAGTTAGGTTGATAGAAAGAGTACCAGCGGCACTTGTCATTATTTAGAACAATCTCTCATTTCTTGGTTCTCCAAGAAACAAAACTCAGTTGCCTTGTCCACAGCTAAAGCAAAATATATTGCGGTTGGAAGTTGTTGTGCTCAAACTCTTTATATGAAACAATAACTTATGGATTTTGGGTTGCACTATGATACAATACTGATTAAATCCTATCTCACATTCACTAACTAAACACATTGAAATTAGACATCACTTCTTTTGTGATCATATGCAGAAAGGGGATGTTGCTATTGTGTTTAGATGCACCAATGAGCAGTGGGCGAACATCTTCACTAAACTACTTCCCGAAGATAGGTTCATACAAATTAGACGTGAATTAGGGCTCATGCATAGTAGAGATGTTTCCTAGATATTTCATAATTTGCATAAATTTAGGGGAAGCTTTCAAATAATTTTAAAAGTCTAACATCTAATATAACTATTGATATCTTTTATTGGTTTAGACTTTGTGAAAATTGATTATGGTTTTCAATGCATAATTCTCATATCTACTGCATAATGATAATGTTATTTATGTTTTATTGTATTGATCATACTGGACTGGAACTGTTTGAGTTTCCTAGTTGTGGATGAATTGTTAGATCTTATAAACTCAAAACAAGTCATTTTTATACAAGATTTTTTTTGGAATGTCTTACTTACAAACAACATGCTACCGATTTTTTTCAAAATTTTCCAAACTTATTGTATATAAAAATGATTTTTACCCGTTGTCTAAAGTTATAATTTTTGTGGCCCTTTTTACTGTTGCCAAAAGAGGGAGATGAAGAGGCAAAAATTGGGTTGCATGTAAGAAAAATAATTTGCGTTGACAAACTTATACGTAATGCATATTGTTAGGGGGAGCCATTTAAAGCTATACCCATTTTTTGCATAATGTATTTGTCATCATCAAAAAGAGGGAGAATGTTGGCCTTATAGGTCACACCTGGTTTTGATAATGACAAATACTTATTGTATTTGATGGATGTTTAAGGATATGTGCAGGTATACAATTGGCAAATCAAAATGATGGCACAAGAAGAAGAAGTTGGAGGCCCTGAAGACATTATTTATGTTGTATTTAAATTCATTATTCATTTATGGGTCTGTAATAGTAAATATGTTATGGATTGTAATAATTATATGCATCACCTACATGATATGATAGGTAAACTCAAACAAAAAATACTTAGAATGATCCTAGAACACTCATACATGCACAAATATATATGGTTATATGGAAAGGGTGATCACATAAGTAAATAGAATCGAAATGTACTTAAAATGCATGTTTGGTCGACCGAACTTCACAAGTACAAATATGTCAGTCGATCGAACCGGTGATCGGGTCAACTGTTTGACCACTACCTGGTCGACGGAGCTATGCCCAGTTCATTCTACCCAGCCGACCGAACTTCCTCCAAGTTAGCCATTTGACCATACACTCGACCGAGCCCAAATCTTAAGCCAACCACTTGGTCGACCAAGTTCCCATGTGTGTCTGACCAACAGTCTAGTTGACCGAACTAGTTAGTTCAAAACCTCACAGTCGACCGAATCGCGCAGAAAAGAAATATCGCCTTGGAACCCTGTTGATCGGTTGACCGAACTTGTACACTTGGTCAATCAAACCTTGCCTTCGGTCGACCAGCACTCTCGGGTTGCCTTATTATTTTTACCGTGGTTAAAATATTTAAATAAGGTTAATTTGGTTAAAAAGTTTTAAAACATTTATAATAATTCCCTATATGTTCTGGACTGCTTTAATCAAGGGGTAGTCTATATATACCTCCTTATTTGGAATAATTAGCATCAAATTAGCAAACTTGATTAGTGAAAATTCTTTGAATTTCAAAATCTTTCTTACTCAGTTCCAAGCATCCCACACTCATACTTACCTTACCATCCAAAAATTCGTTTGTAAATGTGAATTAAGTATTCTTGTCCTATAGGTTTTCTCTCTCAAAGTTGTGATTGATTGATATTATCTTGTTTGAGAACAAGACCTCAAGTTTTATTAGGAAACTTTATTAATAAGTCTTTCCTAAAAAGACTTCACTTGAGCCTCTGAGTATTGCCCTATCATTGCAATATCTTAAAAAGTTCTCATTCGATTTTGGTTGCTAAAATATTTTCAAATCGTTTTCAAATATCTCGTGTGTTTTATTTTGAGAAAAATTCTTGGAGAGATATTTGTTTATTTTCTAAAGATCTTTGTTGCAATATTCCTTGAGTAATATTATCTTTTGAACACAGAGATCAAATCCTTTTGTAAACAACATCTATACATCTCTTGAGGCTTATATGTTGAGAAAAATCATTTGTTGAGATATCTAAAGTGTGGCAAGTATCTTTGTTTGAGCATTGTGATTGAATATATTGTGTGATACAAATATTATATTATTTGCACTCTCACACACTGATTGCAACGCTTGCATAAATATTTGAGAGTAGACATTTAGAGCACATTGAGCTTACTTCATTATATCATTTGGTGGTGTATGTGATTGTTTATATTGGGTACATATCTTTTTTGCATGAAATTATAATCATTGTACCAATTTCATTATTGTGAACATACTATTGTGTTTCTAGGCTTGGCCTGAGGGGGCGGTAATCCAGTTCGGTAAGGATTGGTTGTAAAGGTTGAGGCCAGTCCCGTGCTAATTGACCTAATTGTTTAGGTGCCGCTCCACCCATTTAAGTGAGCATTATAGTGGTAATCTTTGTGTTTGTTAGCCAAGGTGGGGACATAGGTAATTTACCGAACCTTGATAACACTTCTGTGTGTCACTTTTCTTTACTACTTTCTGGCGCATGCGTAGTTAATTAAATTGCGTTATTTAATTTCTGGTACATATTATACTTGATTTACTTTACTTGCACTAGATTGACCATAAGGTTGTAAATATATTACTGTTAGGATACTGACCTAGGGGATTGATTTTATTAAAAGTACCAATTCACCCCCCTCTTGGGATCATGGTAAAGCTAAAAGCTGTATGCAGAGGAAAAATTTTCAGAAATGTAATGCCGACCACTGTTGCTACTTCAAGAGATATCGTACTAGCTATATTATCCTATTATTATATGTTGATGATATGCTAGTTGCAGGATCAGATATAGAAGATATCAGAAAATTGAAGCAGCAATGTTAGAGGAGTTTGACATGAAAGACTTGGGTCCTGCAAAACAAATTCTTGGGATGCGGATCTCTAGAGATAAGAAACAAGGAACATTGCGGTTATCATAATCAAAGTACATTAGCTGTGTTTTACAGAGGTTCAATATGAGCAGCGCCAAAATAGTAAATACACCATTGGCAGGTCACTTCTATCTTTCTATGGATTAGTCTCCCCAAACAGATGAAGAAAAAGATTTCATGGCTAAGGTACTATATGCCCTAGCCGTTGGAAGTCTCATGTATGCTATGGTTGAAACCAGACCAAATATTGGCCAAGAAATGGGAGCTGTCAACAGGTATACGTCAAATCTAGGGAAGACTCACTAGGAAGCAGTGAAGTGGATTTTGAGATATCTACGTGGCATAATTGATAAGTGTCTATATTTCAGCAAAAACGACTTGAAAATTCAAGGGTATATAGATGCTGATTTTGCAGGTGAAATTGATTATCGTAGAAGCACCACCAGATATATATTCATTGTTGGTACAACAGCAATTAGTTGGATGTCACAGATACAAAAGATTGTTGTTCTATCCACTGTAGAAGTTGAGTATGTAGCAGTGACAGAAGCAAGTAAAGAGATGATTTGACTTCAAGGTTTGTTAATAGAGTTTGAAATAAAGCACGAAAGAAATGTTTTGCACAATGATAGTCAGAGTGTGATACATCTGGCAAAGAACTCTGCATTTCATTCTAAAACCAAACACATTGGATTACGTTATCATTTCGTCAGATCTCCATTAGAGGATGGAGTATTGACACTGGAAAAAATCCAAGGTAGAAAGAATCCGGCAAATATGTTGACAAAGGTGGTGACTATAGAGAAGTTGAAATTGTGTAAGACTTTAGTTGGTCTTCATGCTTGAAAACATATTTGAGCACATCATTTATCACTGGTTGAGGAGGAGTCTCCGTCTCCAAGTGGGAGATTGTTGGGTAGCTGGAGTCAGAGATGTGGTGCCATGTGTGAGATGGTGCCGCGTGCAAGCTGGTGCAAGCTGCGTTGAGCAGTGTCCGTGACTATTGATTGCTGATTTATTGCAATTCCTCCATCACCATTTAATATATTTCCTCCAACCATATATAAATAGAGAGGTGTGTATGTACAGAGAAGAGAAGAGAAGAGAGTGAGGAAGAGTGCAGAGAGAGAGAGTTTGTATTTTTCTCACAATTTCATAGTGGATTTTGGTGTGCTCCATGGACGTAGGTCAATCTAGACCAAACCACGTAATTTCTGGTGTCATCTATTTTTCTGCTATGTGTTTTTGCTCACAGATTCCTAACAAATCATTGTTCAACTATCATTTCCCATAATTTCATCGTATTACTCATAAATTTAATTTCACGATAATTATTGCAATTTTTGAATATCTCATTTATTTTTGTATATATGTATTAAAGTGTTTGTCCTCCATTCATCTGGTATTTTCTTAGTTTTTATAATTATATTAAATAAATTAGTTAACCATATAATTTTGTTATCATCTAAGTATTTCTAAACTTCAATTGAGATGTTATTTGTTCCTATAACTTTCTCATTTTTCATCTTTTTTAGTGCAAATTTAACTTCATTAACTCTAATTTTGCGAATAAATCTCATATTTTTAGTCTTTTCCTCATTTGACAATTCTAAGTTTAAGTTTTCAAATTAAGAATTCATGACTTACTAATGGTTCGTCTGATGAAATCGTTTTTATTATGTGATCTTGAAAACATGGGAAAAAAGTACAAGGTAAAAAGGAACATTTATTTTTTATTTTCACCACATTAATTTATGAAATTTAAATTTAATGCTTCAAATTAAAATAAAATATAATGTTTGTTATGGATAATCAATTAAGGTTGATTTTCTTTTTCCAAAAAGGTTTTGAATTATTTTTGTTTACTTTGGGTTTTGGGGGGGGGGGGGTGAGGGGCCCTAAATCATATGAATCAAGTGCAATTTTTGTCATTTTTTTATTTTTTTATGTCTAGGGTAGCTATAATTAATTAAGGGATTAAATTGGTTTTTAAAATATGAAATTTTGTTTTCTTCATGAAATGTCAATAAAAGGAGAAGTACCATATCAAGATCCTAGATATTTGGTAGTATATATTTAACAGTTGGGAGTTTTTTGGATGATGAATTTGTTTCCTATACCTAACAATGAGTTGTTTTATTTATATTTTCAAGGATTGTTGATAAGAACAAAACCTCAACTCGCACTCCATGTCAACATTTCTGAATGCATTGGCTGTTAATGAGTAAAAGGAGATGATCATAATGATGTTAATTAAATCACCATTAATTTCTCATTTAATATGGTATCAAAAATATAATGACAAAAAACCACTTGATATCAATGATAAACTTGTTTGGTATGAAAATTCAAAATTAACTGTCTATAATATTAGAACTGTTCCTTGAATTCATTACAAGAATTAATAGCTGTTATAATTAAATGTAGTCATCCTCATTAAATTTATTTATTATTTTACTATATATTAGTCGATTACCATCCATTCATTAATATTTAATTTCTCAATTATCTTTAGGCAAAAAATACTAACTTTTCTCTTGAAATGTGATGAAAAGATACAGACCTATACTTTCAAAAAATCCAAGAGACTACCTAAGATCTCAAAATTTTCACAAATCTTCTTAAAACTTGTCAAAAATACATAAACCTCCACTTATACTTGCAAAAAAAGGCGAGTCTTTTGAGGAGTACAAGTGTCCTAAAAAAATCAAATTTTAGAAGTGGTCTTCTAAAACATCAAAGGAGGTTGTGTCCTTTAGCTGAATTTCAAGGAAAGTTAGTGTGTTTTGCCCATTATCTTTTAATTATTGTACGAAATGTGTTCTAGATATATGTGCATACACACAATTGAAACATGAATTTGTCCTATCTTTAGCCATATGAGACTTTCATCTTTGACGTATGTGTATGTGTATGTATATTAACATATTTCTCTTTTCCTCTCACATTTCTCCCCTTTTCTCTCTCCTTTTTTCTTTTCATTTATTTAATTTGGCATCTCTCTCTCTCTCTCTCTCTCTCTCTCTCTCTGTGTGTGTGTGTGTGTGTGTGTGTGTGTGTGTGTGTGGCACAGACTAGGTTGTGGTACACAATAGGAGGTGAACCTATCTCCAACATAGAAGTAGTAAGCTCAAAAGAAGAAATGACAAATTTGAAAGTGTGTGTGTGTGTGTGCGTTTTTTTTTTTTTTTTATTATGCTCCAAAATATCACTTTTTTTAACAGATTTCTATTAAAGATTAAAATTTCACTTAATATATAGGTACTTTAACAATATAAATTATATCCATAACAACATGATGGGGTAAAATAATGTGTACCCTAAGATTCAGTTAAGTGTCAAACTTGGTATACCAATTGTCACATTACATTAATTAAAGAGAGAATACTAATTGAGGGAAGTAAAAGAGTATAACCCCCACATAAAACATGTCAGTTCTCTAGGGTTAAAGGTAATAAACATCATTCTTAGGGAAAACTAGCTTGTAAAAGGCAAGATAGAGATAAGATAACGCTCTCCCGATAAGATGTTATAATCACATGCATCTTGAAGCTGACTTGAGTATTGGAGAAAGCTTCCGATTACCAAAGAGTCTCCCAAACTCTTTCTTTTTTTTCCTTGGTTGCAGGTAATTGTCATGGATCTGTGAGCATGGAGACCATTTCTAGCATCAACAAACTTCAATTTTAGTGACATAACTACTAACAACCACCCATGATGTACTCTAGTTACTTTTTGCATACACATCCACGTTATTATGACTACTGAAACGAGAAGCATGCACATTGTGCCAAAGAAAAAAAAAATCACTATGCTCGCTATTTGGTTATTTTTTTTCCTCAATAGATGATATGAAGTTGGATTCTCTTAACTGATAATCCTCTTTATTATAAGGTTACATTTGATTCGTGAAATGTTTATCTTTATGTATAAATTAGTTATAACAGATCAGTTACAATTAGTTATATACAAATACATTATTACCATAAACCAAATAACAAAGTGAATTTTTTTTTATTAGTTTGTAACAAAGATAAGACAAAGAATAACTATTCTCCTAAAATTCACCATAAAAATGTCTATTCTTTTCTTATTAGACATTGGACAAAAAAAAAAAAAGAAATATACGAAGAATAACTATTCCATACATTCCCAAATTTCTCATTATATTCTATATCTTATTCTGAGGAGTAGTTATTCTGTTAATCCAACATAACCTAATATTTATAAAAGGTATTTTTGGCATTTACATAGACTTGACATATGTATTATTTATTCAATTTTAAAATTTATAAATTTATCAACAATTTTCATATTTGAGCACATCATTTATCACTGATTGAGGAGGCGTCTCCGTCTCCAAGTGGGAGATTGTTGAATAGCTGGAGTCAGAGATGTAGTGCCATGTGTGAGCTGGGGCTGCGTGCAAGCTGGTGCAAGCCGTGTTGAGCAGTGCCCGCGACTATTGATTGCTGATTTATTGTAATTCCTCCATCACCATTTAATATATTTCCTCCAGTCATCTATAAATAGAGAGGTGTGTATGTACAGAGAAGAGAAGCGAGTGAGGAAGAGTGCAGAGAGAGTAGAGAGAGAGAGAGAGAGTTTGTATTTTTCTCCCAATTTCATAGTGGATTGTGGTGTGCTCCATGGATGTAGGTCAATCTAGACTGAACCACGTAATTTCTGGTGTCATCTATTTTTCTGTTGTGTGTTTTTGTTCATAGATTCCTAACAAATCATCGTTCAACTATCATTTCCTATAATTTCATCGTATTACTCATAAATTTAATTTCACGATAATTATTGCAATTTTGAATATCTTATTTATTTTTGTATATATGTATTAAAGTATTTGTCCTCCATTCATCTGGTATTTTCTTAGTTTTTATAATTATATTAAATAAATTAGTTAACCATATAATTTTGTTATCATCTAAGCATTTTTAAACTTCAATTGGGATGTTATCTGTTCCTATAACATTCCTATTTTTCATATTTTTTAGTACAAACTTAACTTCATTAACTCTAATTTTCGAATAAATCTCATTTTTTTAGTCTTTTTCTCATTTGACAATTCTAAGTTTAAGTCTTCAAATTAAGAATTCATGACTTACTAATGGTTCGTCTGATGAAATCGTTTTTATTATGTGATCTTGAAAACATGGGAAAAAAGTTACAAGGTAAAAAGGAACATTTATTTTTTATTTTCACCACATTAATTTATAAAATTTAAATTTAATGCTTCAAATTAAAATAAAATATAATGTTTGTTATGGATAATCAATTAAGGTTGATTTTCTTTTTCCAAAAAAGTTTTGAATTATTTTTGTTTACTTTTGGGGGTGTGGGGGGGGGGGGGGTGAGGGGCCCTAAATCATATGAATCAAGTGCAATTTTCGTTTTTTTTTTTTTTTTATGTCTAGGGTAGCTATAATTAATTAAGAGATTAAATTGGTTTTTAAAATATGAAAATTTTTTTTTCATGAAATGACAATAAAAGAAGTACTATATCAAGATCCTAGATATTTGGTAGTATATATTTAATAGTTGGGAGTTTTTTGGATGATGAATTTGTTTCTTATACCTAACAATGAGTTGTTTTATTTATATTTTCAAGGATTGTTGATAAGAACAAAACCTCAACTCGCACTCCATGTCAACATTTCTGAATACATTGGCTGTTAATGAGTAAAAGGAGATTATCATAATGATGTTAATTAAATCACCATTAATTTCTCATTTAATATGGTATCAAAAATATAATGACAAAAAACCACTTGATATCAATGATAAACTTGTTTGGTATGAAAATTCAAAATTAATTGTCTGTAATATTAGAACTGTTCCTTGAATTCGTTACAAGAATTAATTGCTGTTATAATTAAATGTAGCCATCCTCATTAAATTTATTTATTATTTTACTATATATTAGTCGATTACCATCTATTCATTAATATTTAATTTCTCAATTATCTTTGGGCAAAAAATACTAACTTTCCTCTTGAAATGTGATGAAAAGATACAGACCTATACTTTCAAAAAATCCAAGAGACTACCTAAGATTTCAAAATTTTCACAAATCTTCTTAAAACTTGTCAAAAATACATAAACCTCCACTTATACTTGCAAAAAAAGGCGAGCCTTTTGAGGAGTACAAGTGTCCTAAAAAAATCAAATTTTAGAAGTGGTCTTCTAAAACATCAAAGGAGGTTGTGTCTTTTAGCTGAATTTCAAGGAAAGTTAGTGTGTTTTGCCCATTATCTTTTAATTATTGTACGAAATGTGTTCTAGATATATGTGCATACACACAATTGAAACATGGACTTGTCCTATCTTTAGCCATATGAGACTTTCATCTTTGACGTATGTGTATGTGCATGTAGATTAACATATTTCTCTTTCCCTCTCACATTTCTCCCCTTTTCTCTCTCCTTTTTTCTTTTCATTTATTTAATTTGGCATCTCTCTCTCTCTCTCTCTCTCTCTCTCTCTCTCTGAGGCACAGACTAGGTTGTGGTACACAATAGGAGGTGAACCTATCTCCAACATAGAAGTAGTAAGCTCAAAGGAAGACATGACAAATTTGAAATTGTATGTGTGGGTGTGTTTGTGTTTTTTATTATGCTCCAAAATATCACTTTTTTTTAACAAATTTCTATTAAAGATAAAAATTTCGCTTAATATATAGGTACTTTAACAATATAAATTATATCCATAACAACATGATGGGGTAAAAAAATGCGTACCCGAAGATTCAGTTAAGTGTCAAACTCGGTCTACCAATTGTCACATTACATTAATTAAAGAGAGAATACAAATTGAGGGAAGTAAAAGAGTATAACCCTCTCATAAAACATGTCAGTTCTCTAGGGTTAAAGGTAATAAACATCATTCTTAGGGGAAACTAGCTTATAAAAGGCAAGATAGAGATAAGATAATGCTCTCCCGATAAGATGTTATAATCACATGCATCTTGATGCTAACTTGAGTATTGGAGAAAGCTCCCGATTACCAAAGAGTCTCCTAAACTCTTTCCTTTTTCCTTGGTTGCAGGTAATTGTCATGGATCTGTGAGCATGGAGACCATTTCTGGAATCAACAAACTTCATTTTTAGTGGCATAACTACTAACAACCACCTATGATGTACTCTAGTTACTTTTTGCATACACATCCACGTTATTATGACTATTGAAACGAGAAGCATGCACATTGTGCCAAAAAAAGAAAATCACTATGCTCGCTATTTGGTTATTTTTTTTCCTCAATAGAAGATATGGAGTTGGATTCTCTTGATTGATAATCCTCTCTATTATAAGGTTACATTTGATTCGTGAAATGTTTATTTTTAGGTATAAATTAGTTATAACAAATGAGTTACAATTAGTTATATACAAATACATTATTACCATAAACCAAATAACAAAGTGAATTTTTTTTTATTAGTTTGTAACAAAGAGCAGACAGAGAATAACTATTCTCCTAAAATTCACCATAAAAATGTCTATTCTTTTCTTATTAGACATTGGACAAAAAAAAAAGAGAAGAAATATACGAAGAATAACTATTCCATACATTCCCAAATTTCTCATTATATTCTATATCTTATTCTGAGTAGCTATTCTGTTTATGCAACGTAACCTAATATTTATAAAAGGTATTTTTGGCATTTAAATAGACTTGACATATGTATTATTTATTCAATTTTAAAATTTATAAATTTATCAACAATTTTTTTAATATTCCAAAACTAAATATGGACAAGCTCTTCTAATTTCTTAGGCAGCATCAAATCGGGGAGGACGTGATCGGCCTCACAGCTCTCTTATGATAAATAAAAAATTAATTTTCATACTAATTTAGGTCAAAATTTATAATCGGAATTATAATTTTTAACTTGCATAAATTATAAGGAGTTGGCTTACTAGCGAGGACTTCTAAAAGTCTAGAGATCGTGAGTTTGAATTGGAGAGGAAAACTTCATTTTGACTCTACCTCACCAAAACATATTAACGAAAAAAAAAAAAAAAGTTAATGCAATGCAATGCTAATTAACGTGTAGCCAAAAAAAAAAAAACTTCAAAAGAAGGATTTTTTTTCTTTGACTAAATGTGAATAAAAAAAAGAATAATATATAGTTCACAATATGCTAGAACATATAATCAAAGAGAGATCCATGTATAGCCCAAATTTTATCTTATTCATCTATTTAAAATTTTGGAAATATAATCTTTGAAACATGTAAATATATGACAAAAATTATATTTACATTAATTTATCGGAAGAAATTTTCCATGATTGTGCAAATTAGTGAGAACAAGATTCATGAACCTAGTCAAATTTAAAAAGTTTGATTTGTTATTATTGTTGTATAATTTATGAGTACTGTCTATAATATTTCTTTTTGTAAAATGAAAACTAGGTTTCCTGTAATTTTGATAATAATAAAGATTTGTTTTTAAATGTATACTAATAATTAAATAATATCCTTAAAATATTGAATTCTTCCAAATTAAATTGTTATAATCTTGGTAATAATTTTTTGATAATTATCTATAAAAAATTGTAGTGTGAAAGCAATTAGAAAATGTAATTATATTCTTAATTTGTTGCATTTAGTATATGAGCCTAGAATTTGTGTTTAGAGAACTTCTGAATTTATTGAAATTTCAAATATTGGGCATTTTAAGATTGAATTACTTTCAAAGAAGTTGAGGGTTTTAAATTGTACTAGCCGTTGGGAGTTATGCATACATAGGTTTCCTTTGATTTTATGCTGGAAAATTTTGATTTGCCAATGATATTTATTTATTTCACTGAATTATTTTTATAATTTTATATTATTGTCATATAGTTTTTCATTTCAATAAAATTCTAGGAAGAACCAAAGTCTCACATTCGATATGGGACGATTCACTTATAATTCATTCCGGCCATTTAGTATACGAAGCACTTAGTATTTTTGACAGTTATGAAGCTGACTTACCTGATTTGAATAGGTTATAAAACATTCCTTTAAAATTTGGAAAAACTTATTATATTCTAAATATTAATTTTGATTTCACTTATTTTGGAAGTTGAACTTTAATTATAATATGGATCTTTTGAATTTTTTTTTTTAAATTTCCTTTTTGCTTAAATCTCAATTAGCAAGCTTGAAAGATGGATATTGATTGACTCTCGCATTCCCATTTAGTGAATAAACAGAGAATTAGTTCAAATTAAAGGTAAGTCATGCGAACACTTAAAAACCAAATCTTCTTAAAAGATTAATTCTTTAATGAGTCTTAGGCCTTTTTAAATTAGGGATTATTTGGTCATAACATGCATGTAATAAGACTTAGATTTGTATGAATTGGTCTGATTTTACCATGAAGAGAATAAACACTAACGAAAATTTTTACCATACATTGAATAGTAGATGTAGACACTAACTAGGTTAAGGCCGAACTATTATAATATGATTATCTCGATTCTTTTCCTATTTTTTTTATAATTGTTTACATAATTTATATTGTGTTTGGTGGTGAGATTGAATTAGCGCAAGTTAATTCAATTTTTTTAACTAAAATTAGATATTAACCAAATTCAATAATGCCTACGTAGGTTTGCAACCTAGAAAAATGCTAAGTTTTAGAATGGGACTTTTTGCTTGACTATTAGTTACTTACATTCTATAAATACCTTATTTTTTCATTCCTCTAATATATTGGTATAAACTTAGAAACTCCCTTATATTGTCCTTAGGTTTCATTTTTTAATTTCATTATCTCACTTTCTTTCTCTGTTTTCTTGCTCCATTAAAGGCTTACATAGACTTTGAGCTACACAATAGATGTAGGAATTTGACTTTTATAATAGTGTTAGGTTCTTGACCTTAAGAAAACTTGAATAATTTCATACTCAATTTTTTTTTTCGTCTATTGATAAATCAAGCGAGTGTATAGGATAAAATTGAATTTGACTTATTCAAAAATTTGAAATTAATGAAGTAATCCAACATCTAAGAATTTTATTTTGCGTCCTATTTTTAGTCTAATGTATGAAATAAAATAAAATAAATATAATTTTATCAAAATCAAAACAAGTTCAAATGTAATATTTAAAATTCATACCCCCAACATAATTAAGCATAATTTTTTAAAGTTTCTATTTTAAAAATTCTTAAAAAAACCAATTAAATTAAATTTGTAGTCTTATCAATATTATATAAATTTTTTTTATTTATATATTAAATTTTATTTAAAGATAAACTTTGCATGTCTATTTGTGAGCAACGGTGGTAATTTAAGACTATCCAAAATTTATATTTACCGTTGGTAAGTGATAACTGAACCTAGGCGTCCATACAAAGGGAGCAGAGGATTAGTGGCATTTTCGTAAATAACATGAAGGTTGAGGGTGGTTCGAAATGCTAAAAAGTCCAAACTGGTATAAAACCCTAATAACTTTCTTCATTCAACAAATTCATTTTCGGTCCATTTCAGCTGTTAAAAAGGCTGCTGCCGCTGCCGCTGCCGCTTCCTCTCCTCTATCAACTCCTATAAAGGTCAAAAACCTCTCTCTCTCTCTCTCTCTCTCTCGCTCTCGCTCACGCTCATGGCGCCAGCCCAGCTATACCAGTCTCTCTTTTTCTCTCTTTCGCTCTCTCTTTTTCTCTAGAACCAGGAAAACTACTCTACATCTATGAACTTGCAATCTTTGAAATATTCCGTTGATAACTGCTTGCTTTCGATTTTGAAGAGCTCTATGAGCGACCCATCAAAGATCTGACCTCTGATTCTTCTCTCTAGAGAGAACCTGAGATCTGAGTGAAAATGGGAAGCAAATGGCAGAAAGCAAAGATGGCTTTAGGACTCAACCTCTGCGTCTATCCCCCTCAAACGCTGGAAGACTCTCCTACGGTCGCCGCACTCCCCGGACGATTCTCCGACGTCGTTTCTCCGACGACGTCACTTTCCCTGGTAGGCGACGGCCCCTACCGGCCGACCACGCCGACTCCGTCGTCCTCCGGTCTTCGTTTGTCCAAAGGAGGATCTAAGGCTTCAAAGGTTTGTTAATGGCGTGACGAGTACAGAATGCTCATGTTCTGATCATTATTTGTTATTTGTCGTCGATTTTTACTGTCATTTGTCGTGTGTCGTTTGGGTTTTCTCCTCTATTCATGAATCTTCTCTGGATTCTGAATGCAAGTGAACATTCATTATTGTTTTCCAGGCTAAGCATATGATCTGTTTTTTCTTTTAACTTCAACTTACACCACTGGTTGTCTATTTTTGTGGGGCAGGATGAAACTTGGAAATATTATATATATATATATATATATATATATATGAAGATAGTGATGGGTAAATGGTGTCATGTAGTTTTCATCACTGTTAGGCTTGTGGGGATAAAGTGCAGGAGTGCCTTTAAGGACCGATCTCCTTTGGCAAAATTACAGTGTACCTTTCCTTTTTCATCCTCCCCTGAAGGGGAAAGTGGTTCTCTGGTCAGCAACTCCAGTCACCATCCCCCCCCCCCTCTCGATGATAGGTTTAGGAAAGCCTGTAGACCGTTGATTACTAGCTTTTCTTCAGTAAACCTCATCAAAGAAAAAAGGATTGAAAAAAATAAAATAAAAATCTTACAAGTACTTATGATTTCTTCCTTCTTTCGATAAATGGGCTTTGATTTTCCGCCTCCCCCTTTTTCTTATTGCCTTGAAAGCTTTATCATTAGTTTGAGTGCTGCTTGATTGCTCTAACTTTTTTTTTTTTTTTTTTTTTTAAAGTCGCCAACCTGGTTGTTTTTTTTACTTCCAATTTTGTCCTTCCTCATGTTTTGACATCTAACATTGACTTCGTCCCTTGGTAAGCTGTTTTACCATTAGATCCCGTTGTTCAAGTGCATTTTTTTTTCCTGGCCATAGTCCTCTGTGACGGATTGATCATGAGTCTAAGGAAACCCTCGAAAAGCAGGGACTCTTGTGGCCCGGACACTTTTTTTTTAAAATTCTTTTCTAGTCCTCTGTGATTAAATGTATTGATGAGCTGCATTCTTTTGAATGCTAGTCTTTTCAATGCTATGGTCGCAATAAATAAATTGATGGGTTGCATTCTTTTGCATCTTTCTATGCGCCAGTCTCAAAAATAGAGCTTACATAGACACAGAGGGGTCAGTCTGAGACACATCTGTGGCCTTTCAGAATTTTATGATCTCAAGCATTTTGAAGTTAATTGTTTAATTTTTTAAATTTGATTAGTTCATAGTTTCTGATAAAAATATTTAGTTATCAATGGACTTGAGCACTCTAGATTTGACATTGAATTGATTGTGGTTTTAGTCAGATCAATTGGGATCCTTCATTTTTTAAGAACTTATTTTTGCAATTGTATGTACGTTAGTTCCGATATCTAATTTATGAATTCAGATGATTGCCCCAGGGGTTGGTGGGTGGTGGTGGTGGTGTAGTAGAAGTACCTACAGTTTTAGGCGGTATTATTCCTTAGAAATTAGTTCATTGTTGAAATCTGAGCCTTTTTTCCAGATTGTATTTCCCACATATTGTTTGTTTAAAAAAAAATTAATCTTATTTTGATTGATTTTGATTTTGAGGCAAACTCGCCTTGTTTTCTCAGTTTGAGCATCTCTTTATTGCTGTTATTTTGGTGACAAACAAAAACCTAGCTGCATGGAACCATATCAAATGTTTTTATTTCCAAGCATTGAAATTGAAGTGATGAACAATTGAAGTGATGAACATAGGGTCAAAATCTCTATCTCTCTCTCTCACACACACACACACATGCTTGCAAGCATGATGCACTCTCAGGTTTGTGTATAAAGTTGCATCTGCTTCAATTTTTTTATTGTTGTTTGCATTGATCATAATAATTTTTCATCCTGAATATTGTGTTCGGGGGATCTGCTATCTTACCTGCCTATCTTTTTCAACTGTAGAGGACTTGTGCAATATGCCTGACCTGCATGAAACCAGGCCAGGGCCATGCCATATTTACTGCAGAATGTTCGCATGCCTTCCACTTTCATTGCATTACCTCTAATGTAAAACATGGAAACCAAAGTTGCCCAGTTTGTAGAGCAAAATGGAAGGAAATCCCTTTCCAAAGTCCTGCTTCTGATCTTTCTCATGGAAGGGTAAGAATCAACCCTGTTGATGATGGTTGGATGACTGTGTTACGTCGGCTTCCTCCTCCTCGCATAGACGTCAATCGTCACTTATCATCACTCTTTCAATCCCCTGAGCCCAGTGTATTTGATGATGATGAAGTCTTAGATCACCAATCCGAGATTTCCAAGGAAAACTCATCTACTGAAGATGCTGCTGGTGTAAATTCTATTGGAAAAATAGAAGTCAAAACATACACAGAAGTCTCAGCTGTCCCTCAATCAACATCGCACGCAAACTTCACTGTCTTGGTTAATCTCAAGGCTCCACTAACAAGTGGAAGACAGAATTGCAGCAGTAACCAGGTTAATTTGCCGCCAATTTCTCATAATTCTCGTGCACCGGTTGACCTTGTCACTGTGCTTGATGTCAGTGGCAGCATGGCAGGGACCAAGCTTGCTCTGCTAAAGCGAGCAATGGGTTTTGTGATACAGAACCTAGGCCCCTCTGATCGACTCTCTGTCATTGCCTTCTCCTCAACAGCTCGTCGACTCTTTCCCCTTCGTAGAATGACTGAAACTGGAAGGCAGCAGGCACTGCAAGCTGTGAACTCACTCATTTCAAATGGTGGAACAAACATTGCTGAAGGCCTAAAGAAGGGTGCAAAGGTAATGATTGACCGGAAGTGGAAGAACCCAGTTAGCAGTGTCATTTTGTTATCTGATGGGCAGGATACATATACTGTCATCAGTCCTGGGGGAGCCCGTCCCCAAACTGATTACCAGTCTCTCCTCCCTTTCTCCATTCAACGAAATAATGGTGGTGGTGGTGATGTTGTCAGCGACAGCACAGGCCTCCAGATTCCTGTGCATGCTTTTGGGTTTGGGGCTGACCATGATGCTGCCTCAATGCACTCAATTTCTGAAGCATCTGGTGGTACATTTTCTTTCATAGAAGCAGAGGGTGTCATTCAGGATGCATTTGCACAGTGCATTGGGGGCCTATTGAGTGTGGTGGTGCAAGAACTGCAGGTGGGAATTGAGTGTGTTCACCCAAGTTTGCAACTTGGTTCAATAAGAGCAGGAAGCTACAAGACCACCATGATGGCTGATGCAAGAATGGTTCTTGTTGATGTTGGAGATTTGTATGCTGAAGAAGAGAGGGACTTTCTGGTAACCGTCAATGTTCCAGCTGATGTGCACAATAGTGAGATGTCTTTGTTGAAAGTTAGATGTGTTTACAGAGACCCCATTACAAAAGAAATGGTGAATCTGGTAGAAGCCAATGAAGTAAAAATTCAGAGGCCTGAAATGGCAGGACAACTGGTTATGTCGATGGAAGTGGACAGGCAGCGAAATAGGCTGCGAGCAGCGGAGGCAATGGCAGAAGCAAGAGCTGCTGCTGAACGTGGTGATCTAACTGGTGCTGTCTCTGTTTTGGAAAGTTGTCGGCAGGTATTGTCTGAAACCATGTCTGCACTAGCTGGCGACCGGCTATGTGTTGCATTGGATGCTGAGTTAAAGGAAGTGCAAGAGAGGATGGCCAATCAAAATGTCTACGAGGCTTCTGGAAGGGCCTATATTCTTTCAGGGTTGAGTTCACACTCATGGCAGCGGGCTACTGCACGAGGTGATTCCACCGATAGTGCAAGCCTTGTGCAAGCTTATCAAACCCCGTCCATGGTTAACATGGTGACCCGATCTCAAACTATGCCCTTTGGTGATCCACTGCCTCGACCTAGGGTCAGGCCAGCCCGGTCATTTGCAGAACGACTGCAGCCTAGGTAATTATTAGAATTGTCATGAGAAACCATCTTTGGATATAGGTGGATCCTTTTGTTTCTTAAATTTTGATTTTCCATTTCGTGTTCTTTGACCTTCGTTTGGGGGGGGGGGGGGGGTTTAAATTGGAGAAACAAGATTGGTAGGAGGGGGTCGGTATATTTCCTTTCTTTTTGTTTTTTTTTGTTTTCCTTTTATGTTGGGGAAGAAAAAAAAAGGGGGGGGGGGGGGGAGTGTAAATGAATAAGAATTGGGCTAAATCAGGGAGAATGAGAAAATTGGCAAAAAGGAAAAGGTGGGGACTAGGTACTTAGGGTTTACAAGCTGGTTATGGGGGTAATGTACATATAAAGAGAAAATGGTGTTTTTTCTCTATCAGAAGAGTGGAGGGGGTATAGCCTTGTAATTGTGGGGGTGGATTCTTCACTTCAATATATCGACATCTGCTCTTGATTCTTTTGCAAATGCTCCTCTTATGGTGGTGTTAGAAATTGCTGATAGAGGAAGAGTGAAAATTGCACTTATATATATATATACATTAAGCCATTGGCTCTCTGTAAACTGTATTTGCCATTATCACAGGGGAAGTGCACAGGATTGTTAGCTCACCACCAGCCCTGAAAGTGTACTCTGAAGCAAAAATATCAGCAATACCATTAAGCTTCTAGGGAATGCCTGTTGCGTAAACAGTAGTTGCTGAACATGATATGTTTAATGCTTTTATTTGTTTATTTATAAAATAATTCATATTAAAATTTTTAATAGTTAATTTTTTTACTTTTGCATGTTTTCTTTATCCTCTGAATTATATACAAATTTTTTGTGGGTTGTAAATTTTTTAGTTAGAAATTAAAATTTGTATATGTTTTTCTATGTTGAAAACAGAAAAAAACTGTTGATTACAGATTGTTTATTAATAGGTAATTGTAGAAGTCTGTTTTGTCAGCCTATTCTTAGTTTTGATTTTTTCTTAGTTTCGATCTTTTCTTAGTTTCGGTTTTTCCAGGTTTATGTGCGGAGGCTTCCTTTTTATCTCATTTTAACGCTTAAGTAGTATCCATACAGAATATTGAATGCAGGAATCTTGGAGCCATTTACTTGAATTTCCAACTAATGAAAATGGTAAAATTTTCATAATGAACTCATAAATATCGCATTGCTAATTCATAAATAACAGACTCATAAATATTTGGTAACTGACTTTAACTACTTCATTGGGATGTGGAACCCACACTTGTCGTTGGACTGGGACACAGCCTAGCATCCCAAAATTGGTTAGTAAGCAGAATCCGAATTATTCAGTCTATTTTTATATTACCTTAATTTTTAATTTTTGATTTCACTCAGTTATAAAGAGGAGAAGAGGGTAAATGCCAGGGAAAAAGAAAGTAATCAAATTACAAAAAGTAAATAAAAAATAAAATAAATTTAATTTATAAAAGAAATAAAAAAAAATAAAATCAAGAGCATCTGCTTGAAGTTGAAAGGTTTTCTAAAAACGGAAATATCCTGCAATGCCCTGTGCGGCTGCGGGTTGGGTGCATTTGGAGAGATAACCAGCTCTGCCGTGCGCTGACTGTTATGTTGCCCAGTTGCTTCAAGCCCATGGTATTGTTTGAAAAATTAGGAAATGTTAGATTTGGCAAAAAAAAAAAAAAAAAAAAAAAAAAAACTTATAAAAATTATTTTATATCTACTTAAATCAAGATTTGCCCATTAAATGAGTTGAATATAATTTTAAATATTTTTATTTGTTCATAAATGAGTCGATTAGTGGTTTTCAGGTTTTTTGTTTTTGGAGGATGTTTGTCAATCTATTAACAATCAACCCAAATTCATAGATAATTTCTTATGTCCATATTTATTAGGCATCAACCCAATTAGTACAAGACTAATTGGCTAATATCCAACCTCACACCCCTAACGCTCGCCCTATTGTATGTGCCTTTGGGTCTATCCCATGTCCATGTCAACTCAATCCACTTTGTTAGATTTACTCTGCGAAAGTATCACGGGCTTATGTAACAATAGGACACATTGAGCAGTGCTATGTGACGCAGGCATGTGATAACATGGGTCTATGTGGTAGGGTATCAGTGGATTCATACTGCTGTACTCACTGATACCTTGCCATGTGAGCCCATATCATTACGAGCTTACTTCCTTTAGTATTTTCCTTTTCCTAATATAATGTGGGCCTGCAATAGTTATGCTCATGACAACAATGTTTGGTCTAAGAATCATCCCTATCAGAAAATAATCGGAGAGGTGGCACATATGGGTTTATGGTTAGGGCCCAAACAAATAAAATGGACTCATCAATGTTACTTGTGTGAAAAAAAGGAGTTAAGAACCAAAATTATTGTTCATCACGAGGCCTGCCATGGGACAATCACAAGCACGTGTATCACGTGTGGCATGGAAAATGCTTTTTCATGAGCCCATGATGACACGGGCCTGTGGTGTATAACACAACTTTGTTTGACAATCCTGTGTGTTAGCAAGCTGTCCCCTTTGTTATTCTATGTTGTCTTGTAACCCCTCATTCCTTACGATGAATATCATGGTTACGTTAGGAACCCATAAGCCATATGTTGACTTTATAGGTCATATTCCGTTTTGATTATGATGAATACTCTGATATTTAATGGTTGATGAGTTTCTGTGCAGGACCAATCGGAAGTACCATATGGTGTACGCACATTGGCTTAAAGAAGACAAAGACTCTAAAGATCATTTTATGTTGTAATTTAATTCTTTATTTGGGTCTGTAATAGTA
Source organism: Malania oleifera (assembly GCF_029873635.1). Lineage (NCBI taxonomy): Eukaryota > Viridiplantae > Streptophyta > Magnoliopsida > Santalales > Ximeniaceae > Malania > Malania oleifera. The sequence goes on along the minus strand of NC_080418.1, from coordinate 29,051,598 downwards.
ACATAGGAACATGGCCTATAATAATTAATGTCTTACCTGCATGGTAGGATGGATAAGTTTAAGACCATAGATGGACCTTAGGGAATGGTCGACTGACGCCGGATTTTTTCGGTGTCCTAAAGAAGATCTAGACTGACCTTAGGATCCACAAATCTGCATGAAAAAAAGTTTCCTATTGCATTAAAAATAAACATCATATGAATAAGGTTAAGGTATAAAGGACTTAGAACCGAAATGCATTAAAAATGCATGTTTGGTCGACCGAACCTTCATAGTATAAATCATTGACCGAACATGTCAAGCGGTCAACATTTTGACCATAGCTCGGTCGACTGTACTGCACCATGTTCCTATGACTTGGTCGACCGAACTCCCACCGAGTCAACGTTTGACTCCTTAGTCGACCAACCAAATTTAAAAGGGCAATGCCTGGGTTGACCGAACCTACACGTGGGAAAATCCAACATCCTGGTCGACCGAACCGTGGGGAAATGGAAAATCGCCTTTGGGGCACTAAGTCCGGTCGATCAAACTTTCAGTTCAAATTTTACCTGGTTTATCGAACTCAATCACTTGGTCAACCGAACCTCACGTCCGGTCGACCGGTGTTCTCGAGTTGGACATTATTTTTTACCGCGGTTAAATTTTTAAATAGGGTTAATTATGCTAAAATATTTTTAAACAATCATAATAATACCCTACATGTCCTGAACGGTTATATTTTTGGGAAACTCTATATATACCCCTTCATTTGCAAAAATTAGCATGAGATTAGCAATAATAATTAGCAAATATCCTCTGATTTTCAAAAAGCCAAAATCTCAAATTCAAGTCATATACTACTTTTACTCTTTCATATTGCAAATACTTCGTTGTAAGAGTATTCTTGTGTTTTATCTCATCAAGCTTAAACTCTCTCTTGCTTGTTCTGAATGAGATCTATTTTTCATAGAGAGTAAGCTTCTAGTTTTTCCAAGGGGCTTCGTAAATAAGCCTTTCATAGAAAAACTTCTTAGAGCTTCTGAGTTTTGCATTTTCATTGTAATACTCAAGAGTTCATATTGTATTTTGGTTGTGAAATAATATTTTGCAAATCGATTTCAAATATCTTTTGAAAAATATTTGTTGAAGGTATTTGAAGTATGCTTGAAGATAAATACTATTTTACAAACCGATTTCAAATATCTATTGTGATTTATCTTGAGAAAAATATTTTGAGATATTTGTTAGCGTGTTGAAGATCTTTGTTGCTATATCTTTTGATTGATATTACCATCTTGATACAAAGATCAAATAAATTTTTGCAAACCATTTTTGAATATCTCTTGTGGTTTATATTGAGAAAAATTATTTGTTGAGATATTTGAAGTGTGTTTGTGATATTTGTTTGTGCATTGTGAATGAAATTATTATTTGACACAAAGATCATATCATTTACACTCTCACGCACTGATTGTAATATTTGCATAAATATTTGAGAGGAAACACTTAGACTGCATTGAGCTTATCAAATCCTATCTTTTGGTAGTATATTGATTATACTGTGCATATTGTAGTACATATCTGCTTGTGAAGAAGCGCATTTCTGTGTACAAAATTTAATATCATTTGTTGTATTCTAGGCATGGGCTTGAAGAGGGAGACTAGCCCTGTTGAATAGTCCCAGACTGGTTTAGATCCGGTTAAGAAAGTTAGGTGCGCCATCTTGATAAGGCATGTTGGTTAAGGTTAGCCCCTTTAATTGACTTGGTTGTAACTGGTGCCGCTCCACCCGTTTAAGTGAGTCGTAGTGGAATCCTTGTGCTTGTGTAGCTAAGGTAGGGACGTAGGCACTTTGGCCGAACCTCGATAATATATCGCGTGTATCATTTACTTTTTCCACGTTTTACTTTACTGCACGTGTATGTTTATTTATTGATTGCATAGACTGACCCTAGGTTGTGTAATACTGTTATTAAACCTATTGACCTAGGTGATAATTTTTAAATACCCAATTCACCTCCCTCTTAGGATTGCAGCAAAACTAACACCATAAGAATAAGAACATGTAATATGTCTTTTAATAACCCAAAATTTTTGCTTGGACAAGTCTTTTGTGTTAGAAGGAGAATGAAAGATACTGGGATATTGGAATTCTTCTCTGAATATCTCATTGGATGATGTACGTATATATATACAAGAGAAGGGAATATAAAACTAAATAAATTTGTTACATGTCGATTGTATAAAATAGAAAAAGGAATAACAGATTACAAGGCTTTAGATTCTTGCACACGAAGTGTTTGTGAAGAGGTCTCCTTATGTGCAACTGGGTTATATAGCTTAATATGCACCTTTGAGTCCAACGGTGTTTCTATAACATTGAGACTCAACTTGAATCGAAGAAATTTGTCAGCAACTAGTGGTTTTGTTAAGACATCAACAATTTGATCTTTGGAGCTAATGAAAGAAACTTTAAGTGAGCTGGCAGCCACCTTATCTTGAACAAAATGAAAATCAATATCCATGTGTTTTGTTCTTGAGTGAAAAATAGGATTAGCGGAAAGGTACGTTGCCCCTAGGTTGTCACACCATAAAGTAGGAGCTTGAGAAAGTTTGATGCCAAGTTCACACAACATTGTTTGTAACCAAATTAGTTCAGCTGCTAAGGAAGCTATGGACTTGTACTCAGCTTCTGTTGAAGAAATAGCAATAGTTTGTTGCTTTTTGGAGCTCCAAGAAATGAGGTGTTTGCCAAGATAGATGCAAAAGCCTCCCGTGGAACAATGATCATCCGGACAACCCCCCCCCCCCCCAATCGACATCCAAGTAAGCTTGGAGAGTGAGACTTGACTTGGAAGCAAAAAATAGACCATCATTTATGGTGGTTTTCAAATATTTGAGTATATGCTTCACAACACTCCAATGAGATGCTTTTGGGGAATGCATGAATTGAAAAACCTTATTGACTGAGAAGGAGAGGTCTGGTTTTATAACCGAGAGGTATTGCAAGCCTCCCACAATGCTGCGATATAGAGTAACATCCTTAAAATTTGGGGTATCTGATTTGGACAATTTTAGGGAGGCAACCATTGGTGAGGAAATTGGTTTGGCATGAAACATATTGTTGCATCTGAGAAGATGCTTGATATATTTTCTTTGACGTAAGACAAGACCATCAGTGGTGTAATCAACTTCAATACCCAAAAAGAAAGATAGAGAGCCAAGATCTTTTACTGGAAAGGCAAGTCCCAAGTCTTGAATGAGATCAGTGATGGTAGACTGTTTGAAGGATGTGATGACTATATCATCCACATATACGAGCAAGTACATATGAAAATCATTGCAATTGAGAATAAACCGAGATGGGTCAGCTCTAGAAGCAATAAAACCATAATCTAGAACCTTTCAACGAGAAGATGATTGAATACAAAGAAATGCTCCTTGATTGAGCTAATATCACTTACACACAAACCCCACACTATTCTCTTAAGGAATGAATCAAACACAATTTGGAGAGGAAGAGAGAATGAGCACTTGTGATGAATAACTAAAATGCAAAGTGCAAAGTGCAAAGTGCTTATGTTTTGGTATTCAAAATTTTTTTTTTCACTAAAAATGATCAAAAATCATACAAAACAAGTCTATGGACTTGTATTTATGGCCAAAAAGTCATTCTAGACATTATCTAACCGTTGGGAGTGATCTCCCTTTGATTGGCTCAAGAGCTAGCCATTTTTCTAGCAGTTGGAGACTAAATCCTGATGTTAATCGTCGACTATTGACCCCCACTCATCGACCAGTGGCCCCACTCGTTGACTAGTGGCCCTCATTTGTTGACTAGTAGCACTCTGCCAGCAATTGTTAACATTTTGCTTGGAATCGTCGACGAATTTCACCCAATAGTATATGAGTGCCCCAAATAAAAAAAAGTTATCAACATGAAAGTTGTGGGATTTTTTATTAACTTTCCATAAACACCAAGATTATCCTCTTTTAACTTTTCTAGCAAAAGTTATGCCCCAAATACCGAAGGGTGTTCAGGAAATTTGATAGGTGCATAACTAAAGTTTTAAACCCAACTAGGACCAAGTTTATAAAAGATTATAACACTAATATAATTTAAAACTTGTCCTTATGAAATTTATTTTGAACATAAGATATCTTATTTATGAAAACATAATTGAAAGCTCATTTTGATATCTTATATGCTAGGTATGTCTTTTATAAAAGTATACTTGACTTTCTTGAGGCTTTAGGACATAAAACATATTTTGACAAAACCGGGACAAAGTATGTAAATGTTTATAAAACCAAGATGTTAAAAGCTTGTCCCTTATGAAAACATATTTGAGTTTAGGATTCGTTTGACAAACTCTTTGTTTTATATACGAAAATTATAAAAATGAGCTAGCGACTTTAAGTGAAAACCTATAAACTCAAGTGTCCTAATATGCATATACAATATGCTCAACTCTTGCTCAGAAATCATGCATGAATCAAGACCGCGAGAGTTACAAAATATACTACCTCAAACACTCCCCATTACAAATAAACAGTTGTACATTAAGCTTCCTTGGGTGTACTTGAATCCTTTCCGAGTGAGTGTTTGTTGACTCTATGAGTTCGATCCCTTTTTGATAATGACAAATCACATTGTTTCTTACCTGTGCACTGAGCTTATGAACATGGTTAATTCTTAGCATGCACGGATGGTAAGGGCACAAGGAAGCCATTAGGACCACAAAGATCACACTTCATGATGACTTAACAGGAGGCAAAAAGAATGAAGACATTTTGTGTTGTATTGTAATGCATTTTATATATTTGAGTTTGTAATTATAATATAGTCTGTAATATTTGCATTTCATGCATGATTAGGAATTAATGCTCAAAGACCATAGACTGTCTTTAGGTCCCCTAATCTAAAAAGACATACACAAATTGGGATACATATTTTTTTGGAGCTAAAAATCATGGCATACTTTGTTTTTCAAAAGGGCCTTGGTCGACCGACGGTAGTGCAATATAAATGCCTCAGTTGACCAACACGTACACGTGTCCAGAAGTCAAAGTTTTGACTTGGCTCGGTCTATCGAGCAAAAATGAACGTATTGCCTTAGGTCGATCGAAAGTCTAAAACACCTTTTCCACCATACTCAGCAGATTAGCCTTTCATGTTTTAAAATGGGTTAGTTGACCGACCTTGATCACTTGGCAGACCGGTCTCAAGGCCAGGCAGCCGAACCTACGAAGGTTTGGAAAATCGCCTTGGCTCGGCTGACCGGTGCCTCCCACAGCCGACCAAACCTGCAGTGAAATTCAAATGGCTGTGTTTGTGTTTGATTGACCGACATTGAAGGTTGGCCGACAGAACCTCTCGGGTTCAAAATTTTTTTATTGCATTAAACGGGGTTAATTTTAATTAAAAATTTTCAAAATTTCCTCCGTGTCCCTAACAGTCCAAAATTTAGGGAATTCTATATATACCCTTTCATTTGTCCAGATTAGTAGGAGAATAACATAATAATTAGCAAAAATTCTCTCTGAATCCTCTCGAACTCCCATTGCTTATACTCCACATTTTCAAGCTTATGTTTGATACTCTCTCATATTTTTACTTGCTAAAATCATTTTAAAACATAGAGTATTATTTTCTTATACTCCTCATTTTCAAATCAATTGCAAGTTGAAGGGAGATTGATTCTTATTGATTGTGTGCATATTCATATATCATCTTGAAGTTTATTACTCTCACATTTTTGTATTGTCTGGTAATTTTTTTTGAGAGTAAATTAATATGAGTTCTTCCCAAATAATATGTATCAATCAAATATAATAGGAATAACTTTAGCTTACTCTTAAAAAAAAAATATCAGACAATACAAGAATGTGAGAGTAATAATCTTCAGGACGATATATGAATATGCACACAATCAATGAGAATCAATCTCCCTTCAATTTGCAATTGATTTGCAAATGAGGAGTATAAGAAAATAATACTCTTTGTTTTAAAATGATTTTAGCAAGCAAAAATATGAAAGAGTATCAAACATAAGTTTGAAAATGTGGAGTATAAGCAATGGGAGTTCAAGAGGATTTAGAGAGAATTTTTACTAATTATTATGCTAATCTCCTACTAATCTAGACAAATGAATGGGTATATATAGAATTCCCTAAATTTTGGACCGTTGGGGACACTTAGGGAATTTTGAAAATTTTTAATTAAAATTAACCCCGTTTAACGCAATAAAAAACTTCTGAACCCGAGAGGTTTGGTCGGCTGACCTTCAGTGTCGGTTGACTTAACACACACATAACCATTTGAATTTCAATGCATGTTCGATCAGCTGTGGGAGGGACCAATTGGCCAAGCCAAGGTGATTTTCCAAACCTTCGTAGGTTTGGTCGCCTAGCCTTGAGGCTGGTCTGCCGAGTGATCAAGGCTGATTGGTTGACCCATTTTGTAACATGAAAGGCTGGTTTGCTGAGTACGCTGAAAAAGGTATTTTAGACTCCGGTTGAACTAAGGCAATACGTTCATTTTTGCTCGGTCGTCCGACCCAAGTCAAAACTTTGACTTCTGGCCACGTGTACGTGGTTAGTCGGCTAAGGCATTTAAAACGCACTACTGTCGATCGACCGAGGCCCTTTTGAAAGACAAAGTATGCCTTGATTTTTAGCTCTGAAAAAGATGTATCTTTGTTTGTGTATGTCTTTTTAGATTAGGGGACCTAAAGTCCGTCTATGACCTTTGAGAATTAATTCCTAATCATGCATGAAATGCAAATATTATGTACCATATTATGATTACAGACCCAAATATATAAAATGCATTACAATACAACACAAAATGACTTCATTCTTTTTTCCTCCTTCTAAGCCATCATGAAGTGTGATCTTTGTGGTCCTAATGGCTTCCTTGTGCCCTTACCATCTGTGCATGCTAAGGATTAGCCCTATTCATAAGCTCAATGCACAGGTAAGAAACAATGTGATTTGTCATTGTCAAAATGGGATCGGACACATAGAGTCAACTTTCTCCCCCTTTTTGATGATGACAAATACACAAGCATAACGGGTATGACCTTAAAAGGCTCCCCCTCAGAATATGCATTAAAATAAAACTTGATAGTGCAACTCAAGCATAAGTGGAAGGAAGACATCAAAGAATCAATAATGCATTCAAATTTTGGCAATAAATACATGCATTCAAGTTTGCATTGAAGCTCAAACACCAAGCATGTACATGGGAAAAAAATCATGCAACGTTAAATCAATGACAAAAGCAAAGTACTTAGTTTTGCATACTTCTCCCCCTTTTGGCATCAACAAAAGGGCTAAGGTAAAAGGATATAAGCATAAAGTTAACCTTAGTCAGAGAAACATTTTGAGCACACCATTGTATGCATTAATTCATAGTCATTCAAGTACATGAGTTTGGGAAGAATTTTACAAAATTTTGGCAGCATGCCGTTTGAAAATAGAACATTTCCAAAAAAAAAAAATGTGCATCAAAAGACTTGATTTATTTGAGTAAGCAATTTACAATATGTCACCTCATTCAAATCAAGCATGCATAGTATCCATTATAATCCAAGGCAATCCATGCAATAAAGATAGTGCATCCAATATCCATAAACAAGTATAAACATGCAATTCATTATGGACAGCAAATACCTTTCTCACGAGATAAAAAAAAAAAGAAGGGGAGAAATCTAAGTTTTCAGAGCTGTAATATTTAAGTTAAGTTGCTCCCCCTAAGTTTATGCACTCCATTATCTCTAGACAACTTCTTTATTGTGCATTGGGCCTAATTCATGTCGAATTTGTATAAGAGGTTTCGTGAATATGTTAGCCCATTGTTCATGAGTACACATGAACTCAAGTGCCACATCCCCCTTTTGCACATAGTCACTAATAAAATGATGTCTAATTTCTATGTGTTTGGTTCATGAATGTGATATAGGGTTCTTTGAGATATTAATTGCACTATTATTATCACATCTTATAGGAATTGTATCATAGTGCAATCCATAGTCCATGAGTTATTGCTTCATATAAAGAATTTGACCATAACAACTGCCAGCTGCAAATATTCAGCCTCGGTTGTGGACAGTGCAACTGAGTTTTGTTTCTTGGAGAACCAAGAAACCAGAGATTGTCCTAAAAAGTGACAAGTGCCACTAGTGCTTTTCCTATCCAGTTTACTTTCGACAAAGTCAGCATCAGAATAACTGACAATCTCAAAAGAGGTATGCTTAAGATACCACAATCCTAACTCAATGGTCCCAATAAGGTATCTAAGTATCCTCTTGACTACTAATAGATGAGACTCTTTAGGTGTAGCCTGAAATCTAGCACACATACAAACACTATACATTATGTCAGGTCTACTAAAAATCAGATATAATAAGCTACCAATCATCCCATGGTAGAGCTTAACATCTACCGGTATACCTGCCTCATCTTTATCTAACTTAGTGGAAGAGCTCATAGGTGTTCCTAGAATTTTACCATATTCCATATTGAACTTTTTAAGCAGATCTCTAATGTATTTTGATTGGTTTATAAATATTCTATGTTATGCCTGTTTTATCTTAAGTCCCAAGAAGAAGTTAAGTTCACCCATCATACTCATTTCAAACTCGTTTTGCATGCATTTGGCAAACTCACTACACAACTCTTGGTTTGTAGCTCCAAATATAATATCATCTATGTATATCTGAACCAGAAGCATGTTATCATTTTTTGATTTTATGAAGAGTGTTGTGTCAATCTTTCCTCTAGTAAAACCAGTATCCACCATAAAACCACTAAGCCTCTTATACCAAGCTCTATGAGCTTGTTTCAATTCATATAGGGCTTTAGATCATCTATAAACATGATTAGGGTATTTTTGATTTTCAAAACCTAGATGTTGTTCAACATATACTTCTTCATTAATATAGCCATTTAAGAATGCACTTTTAACATCCATTTGATATAATTTAAAGTCTCTAAAAGAAGCATATGCAATTAACATACGAATGACTTCCATCCTAGCCACGGGAGCATATGTTTCTTTAAAGTCTATACCTTCCTCCTGATTATACCCTTGGGCTACTAGCCTAACTTTGTTTCTAACCACTACTCCATTTTCATCCTTTGGGTTTCTATAGACCCATTTGGTTCCAATAATTGTGTGATCATTAGGTTAGGAACTAGGGCCCAGACTTTACTTCTCTCAAATTGATTCAGTTCTTCCTGCATGGACATAATCCATGATTCATCCTCAATGGCTTCATTTATATTCTTGGGTTCTTCCTAAGATAATAATGAACAATGACTCACCAACTTTCTCAAAGAAGAATGTGTGGCAATGCCACATGAGGGTTCACTTATGATTTGTTCCATAGGATGGTTCCTTACAAATTTCCAATCTCTAGGTAGTTCCTGAACCTCACTTTCAATTTTATTATCCTCGGCTGATGTATCTCTAATTTATGAATTATTATCAACATTATTTTCAATGGAAAGCTTCTTTAATCCTATTCTTATTTCAATATCATCTTCATAAGCTCTTCTAGAAAAAAGGATTATACTCATCAAAGACTACATGGATAGACTTAATAATAGTCAATGATGATCTGATAAAAAAAAAAGGAGTTTGGCTCCCTTGTATATTCTTAATCACACATATATGCATTTTAGTTAAGGATGACGTTCAATTAATAAACTATCATGCTTTCATTCTTCTTAATCATTCAGCACACAGGAGTTTATTATATAACAAATTATAGGTATTTGGCACAAGATCACTGCATATTGCATTTTCACTTAGTAAATGATAGCCAATCGAGGCATTACTCAAAATGCATGCAAGGCTATGTAGTAGGGTTTCAAGAAGGATAAGATAACTCAAATGAGTGCATGTGACATAAAATATTTCCTTTATGTCATCCATTTTCTCCAAGTTTATGGATTACTATCTAACCATGTGATATTAAATTTAAGGCAAGATGATTCACCATTTTGGTCCTGAATCAAGTTCAGAATCTAAAATTGAGACCAAAAGGGTAACGATGGGAAATATTTTCCTAGAATCAGATAAGGTGTATATGATGAATATTATCCAGGGAAATTCAAACCATGATCATACAACATGCAAAGGCATAATATTAACCATTTAAAAAAAAACATGCAAGTGATTCTTTTAACATGCGAAGAATTTAGAATTTAGAATAGTCTTATGAAGTGATGATCGTTGTTACCTAACTAGCATGTGAGCCTATATGTGATCATTCAATTTCAATCATGCAAAGCCCTAGTTAACTACTAGCATGTACTTCACGAATCTACATCAACCATGCAGATAACATTTAGTACAAGCATGCGGTTCAGTATGGCTCAAAGTAGATCATGGGCAAGAATAATCCATCCAACAAATAATATGACATCAGGAAAAAATGGATGTTGATTTCCAATTTGGTTCGTTTTGGTATTTATCAATGATATCCTAGTGTATTCTAGGAGTGCTTGAGGCTAGTATTGCAAATGCTTAGAGATAAGAGGTTGTATGCTAAACTAAAGAAGTGCGAGTTCTAGCTGGAACATATATCATTTTTGGGACATGTGGTGTCTAAAGAAGGTATATCCGTGGACCCGTGTAAGATTGAAGAATTAGTGGACTGGGAGAGACCAAAGAATGTTCAGGAGGTCAAATGTTTTCTAGGTCTTGTAGGTTACTACCGTCGATTCGTGGAAGGGTTCTTCAGTTTATCAGGTCCTTTGATGAGACTCATATGGAAGAATGTGAGGTATGACTGGACAGATGAGTTCAAGCTGAGTTTCTAGAAGCTGAAACGATGACTGGTCTCTACTCCATTTCTAACTCTTCCATCCAATGAGGGTGGCTTCGTTATTTATAGTGATGCTTCGAAAAAGGGTCTTCACTGTGTTTTAATGCAATAGGGCAAGGTAGTTTCTTACGCTTCTCGTCAACTTAAAGAATATGAGAAGAACTACCTGACACGTGATATGGAGTAAGTAGCGGTAGTGTTTGCACTGAAAATTTAGAGGCACTACTTGTACGGTGAAAGGTTTGAGATTTTTACCGACCATAAAAGTCTTAAATACTTTTTCACCCAAAAGGAGCTCAACATGAGACAATGCAGGTGGCTTGAGTTGATTAAAGACTACGATTGTACTATTAGCTATCACCTAGGAAAAGCTAATGTGGTAGCTGATGCTCTGAGTTAAAGTCTATTGATGCGTCAATCTCAGCAGTGGAGGTTCGACATCAGATCTGTATGGACCTTGAGAGGTTGAGTTTGGAGGTAGTGGAAGGAAACCATCAGGCTATTCTTACTAGCTTGGTGGTACAACCAACTTTGCAGGAGAGGATTCGTGTGGCGCAGAAGGAGGATCCCGAGTTGGTTGAAGTTATGGAAGGAATTCAAAAGGGGTTGAAACCGGATTTCAATGTCTCCAGCGATGGGATATTAAGATTTCGCGGTAGGGTTTGTGTACTGAATGATGCCTTGATTAAACGGGTCGTTCTAGAGGAGGCACATCATTCACTTTACACTGTACATCCTGGTAATGTGAAAATGCACTGAGATTTGAGGGAATCTTTCTGGTGGTCCAACATGAAAAGAGAGATTGCCTGTTTTGTAGAGCAGTGCCTACCATGTCAGTGAATCAAAGTAGAACATAGGAAACCGGTAGGACAACTTTAGCCACTTGATGTCCTTGAGTGGAAGTGGGAACATGTCTCGATGGATTTTGTGACGGGTTTACCTGCGGCGGTGCATGGGCAGAATGCCATATGGGTTATAATGGATCGGTTGACAAAGACTGCACATTTCATTATAATCAGAGTCAGCTACTCTCTGAATAGGCTGGCAGAAATTTATGTGCAGGAGGTGGTACGACTCCATGGTGTCCCTATTTCTATTGTTTCAGATCGGGATTCGTGTTTTACATCTCATTTCTAGAAAAGTTTACAGGATGCCTTGGGATCACGACTGATGTTCAGTAAGTTTTTTCACCTGTAGACGGATGGATAGTCAGAGAGGACTATTTAGACATTAGAGGATATGTTGCAGGCTTGTGTACTAGATTTCGATGATAGTTGGATACGATATCTACCGCTTGTTGAATTTGCATATAACAACAGTTACCAGGCGAGCATAAAGATGGCACCTTATGAGGCTTTGTATGGTCGTCGGTGTCAATCTCCATTGTACTAGGATTAGGTAGGTGAGCGGTAGTTACTGGGTCTAGAATTAATTCAGCAGACCTTTGCAAAGGTCGAATTGATCAGGAAAAGAATCAAAGCAGCTCAGAGTCGACAAAAGAGTTATGATGATACTCATCGACGAGAGTTGGAATTCGAGGTAGGAGATAAGGTATTCCTGAGAATCACTTCGATGAAAGGGGTGATGAGGTTCGGGAAGAAAGGGAAGCTAAGTCCTCGGTATATCGGGCCTTTTGAGATCCTTGAAAGGATAGGTTTGGTTGCTTATCGAGTGGCTTTACCTCCAATTTTATCCAGAGTCCATGATGTATTTCATATGTCTATACTGAGGAAGTACGTACCAGATCCATTGCACGTACTGAGTTACGTACCTCTAGAGATCAGCGATGCCTTATCGTATGAGGAAGTACTAGTGCAGATATTGGATCAGAAGGTGCAGCAGTTACGGACTAAGGAAATACCTCTCGTAAAGGTATTATGGCATAACCATGTAGTGGAAGAAGCTTCATGGGAATTTGAATCTGAAATACGCCATAAGTACCCACAGTTATTTGATGGTATATAAGTATGTATAGTAGTGTAGATGGTATAAATTAAATGGTATGATCTTTGGGAGAGTTTTGTTTACGTATGTAATCTTCCAAAGTATCTTTTGTGTAAGCACGGTATTCCTCTGCCATATGTGAGGGTATGTAATGAATATGGGCCAAAGTCACTTTGTAGATGACGGTCGACTCTTTTGTAAAGCGGGATTATAAGAAAAGATTAAGTTAGCAATTGTTAGTAAATTTCGAAGACGAAATTCTTATAAGGAGGGGAGATTGTAGAGACCCAAACAGTAATAAGCTGGGTTTGTCGACGAAGGAGTCACATTCATCGACGAAGTCTTTCAAAGCGTCGTTGACGAATTTTAGAGCCTCGTTGATGAGGAAATACCGAGCGGGTCAGTAAAAATATTCGGACTAGGCTCGGTGACGAAGGTATGACCTCATCGACGAGCTGTGCGGTGGATTCGTCAATGAAGGTGCCACCTTGTCGACGAGTTTGACTCAGTCAAAAGCCCTATAAATATCCATTTTGGTTGCTTAAAGGCTAAGTTTGCTCCCAAAAGCTCTCTCTCTCTCTCTCTCTCTCTCTCTCTCTCTCTCTCTCTCTCTCTCTCATTAACCTATGATTTTCTCTCTCTCTCTAAGGTTCTTTTTTGTTTGACATCCATTTCTAAAAATGGAGGTTCCTATGGGGATCAGTGGAGGAAGTTCTACAACTTTAGCGGATCAGATCGTTATTTTGAGGATTTTCTAGTTTTCCAAAAAAAAAAAAAAATCAAGGTAAGGATTTGATCTCAATTTTGATTGGATATTTGGATAGTATTCGAAGTTATAGTAAGGTTATGTTCTGTGCTTTTTAGGTTTCGAGGATCTCGGGTTGTCGGTTTGGACCGTTTCATATGTGATTTCATTTTCGGAATTTAGGTAAGAGGAATTTGATTACAGTAGTTATTTTTGGAGAAACTAAACCACTAAAAAGTTAGGTTATGCTTATATGTATGATTTAACTGCTTGTTTACTAAATTTCACCAAGTAGAAATGTTGGTTTTGCGATTTCCCGATTTTTGGTAAAAGTATGGATTTTGGCATATGGACTCAAGATGTTTTAAAACTTCTTTATTTGAATTATTATGTATGTAGGAGATGCCTGAATCCTTTAATTTTATATAAAATGGTGTTTAATTATATCATATATCATATAGCGGATTTTTGTTTAAATTAGTGTGACACATGGATGAAATTGAACTAGTGAACATTTGATATTATTGATATGGATTATGGAAACAGAGTTCCAAATGTTATACTGAAAATGTGAAAAATAGAGGCCAGTTATACACCGAGCTGTATATGTAAAAAGGGAAAATCGAGAGGATACGTGCCGGTTTAAACCTGATATGGATATATGAGCTTGTGAAAATACTGGAATTGCACAGGTTATCATGTTTTGTTATAAATTGTATATATGATAAATGGAATCACAGCTTGTTACCAAACGGGTTGAAAGATACTCCAGCAAAAGGGGTTGAAAGATACTCCAATGTGAGAAGTTGAAAAAGTTTCATTAATGGAGGTGAACGATACTCCCAATGGCAAATCAGTGTGGGTACATAGATAGTCGGCTAGCAGGAGTAATGAAATCACTAGTGAAATAATAGACCAGATGGGGGCAGTCGGGCTATATATTTGATACTTGAAAAATGCCTGCACGAACAGGGCATTGTTAGAGATATCAATGCATAACCCGTGCCACGGGGTAAAATAGGCATTATATGTGATACGAAGTTGTTGGTCGTTCCATATTCATATACATGATTTAAAAGCTGATATGGAAAAATGGTAATGTTTATATTGATATATGTGTAGTGCTTCGGTATTGAAAACCTTTATCTCATACGTATGGATACACATTTTAAATTGAAATGCTCACGTGTGGTCACACACTGATTGTAATACTTTCTTCCTTACTGAGAAGTGTCTCACCCCATTATATAACCTTTGTTTTTAGGTTTATCAAAACATCGGTCCTAGTTGCTTAAAGGACTAGGAGAATTGTTTTTGGTTGTAGCATACGTAAGTAGTTTATGTGTATATTGAACTTAGTTGGAATATCCTTTTTGGGGTTGTACTAATAGGATATGTTCTAAGTTTGTATAAATGTATTTGAGGATACAATAGTAAACTCTGGTATATGTCTATTATAAATCCCAATGAATGTTTATGTTTTTTCGCAACATTTACATTCCCGTTATGTATGGGTTACACTCGTATGTCCCTGTTTAGGGTGGGTTGTCTATGTATCTTGAACAGGTATAGGTATTTTGTATGAGTGAGTTACACCTGGGTCCGTATTAAGGGCCGGGTCATTACAATAGGAATCATCACCCATAATCCTAAAATGACTTATGTTTATTTACACTAGGTTGATGAAGCACAGAAACCAAATCAAGACTTAAATGCACATTGTAAGCGGTCTCGGTTGACCGAACCCTAAGCTGTACAAAAGCTTCGTGTTGGAATTAGTGTATTCCCAAGAGGGGGGGGGGGGGAGGGTGAATTGGGTATTTAAAACTTCTCCTCCTAGGTTTATCCAAGTTAGCACTATTATGCAACCTAGGGTCTTTCTATGCAATTATAAACCCAATCATTCACAATAATAAATCACAAACATTCAAATGCTGAAATTTAAATTGTGAAAATTAAAGGCAGGCATAAGAAATGTTATTGGGGTTTGGCCAACACTACCTATGTCCTTGCATCGAGCTCACAAGCAAGAGGGTTCCACTATGGCTCACTTAACGGGTGGCGCGATACCGTTTACAATACCTTACCAGGATGGTGCACCTAACTTTCCTAACCGGATTAAAGCCAATCCAGGACTTTTCATAGGGCAAGTCTCCCTCTTTAGGCCCGCACTTGGAATACAACAGACAATTGAAATTTTGTGTACAAATAAAGTTGCTTCTAATACAAGAAAATTATGTACCAATACGCACAACAAACAATCAACGCGCGTCAAATGATAGAACTATAAGCTCGGTGCTGATATGTGCAATATCACTCAATCTAATGTCAATAAGCACTCTAATGCAAGAGTGTATTATCAAACTATCTTTGAAACAATATATACGTATGTATAAATCACAAGTAGGGTTTGAAAGATTTCTAATATAATGATCAAATATCTCAAAAATAATTTTCGAAAAATATTATGCACAAGAGATATTTAATAAGCTTGTAAAAAATATTTTGCTTTACACATCACAATACAAGCTTAGGAGTCTTGCAATACAAATGCTAAGACTCATAAGCTACCAAGTTTTCCCCATACAATGGATTTATTGATTAAATCAGGGGGAAAAACTTTGGGCTAAACTCTCAATCGAAAAGAAATCACACAATCAAAACAATGAGAGTTTTAGCAATGGTGAGCTATGTAGGATGATGTAGGATACACTCACTTAAGATTTTTTTCGAAGGAATGACCAATAGAAGAGTATATGGGTTGTGTATGAAGAAAGGGCTCTCAAAAATTCAGAGAAAAATTTTCTTAATCAAACTCCCTAATCTTATCTTAATTTTTTTTGCAAATGTGGACCTATATATAGAGATTTGAAAAATTATAGCTGCTGGGGACACGCCGAGTATTTTAGAAAAAGATTAATTGAATTTAATTAAAAATAACCCAATTTAACCTTAGTAAAAATTAAGCAACCCAAGAGGTTCGGTCGACTAGGTTACTTAGTTCGGTCGACCAGGGTGTTTTTGAGCTAAAGTGTTGGTCAACCAGACTTGAGGCAATTTTAGAACCTCCGAGGTTTGGTTGACTAGGCTATGTTTGGTTGACCAAGTTTGCGCGTTCGTTCGACTAGGTTCTTTTATAACTAGGGGTTCGGTCGACCAGGACGTTGAGATTTCCCCACGTGCCAATTCGGTCGACCTGGGCTTTGATGTTCATTTTAAGGACGGTCGACCAAATGGTCAAACTTTTGACCCTGGGGAGGTTTGGTCAATTGAAGGTCTTAGTATGTTTTGGTTCGGTAGACCAAATGGTCGATTGTTGACCTGGGGAGGTTCGATCGATCAAAGTTTTTCTGTATGTTATGGTTCTGTCGACTAAACACACTAACTTTGTGCATTCAAGTCCTAATTTCATTTGAAGTCACCCCTATTCGCATGATTATCTCTTCTAAGATATATGGGGGCTTTTTCATACAATATACTGGGACCTATGGTCAGTATAAGGTCTTTGAACTATTTAATTTGTCCCAAAAAGTTGGCGTCGGTCGACCAAACTGAAGGGTGATCCCTAAGGTTAATTTATGGTCTTCAGCTTATAGTCCCTACCATGCATGCTATGCATTAATTATTACAAACCGATAGATTGTTATTACAGACCCGAACTAAAATAAATATATATAAAAATACAACTTAAAATGAGCAAAGGCTTTATGCTCTGCTTCTCAACAATTCCATGGATTTTGCCGAAAGAATGACTCGTTTAAGTGTTTCTCGACATCCATTTCTCATCTGTCATTCATGCTTAGAAAAGTAAACTTGTTCAAACACTAAAAGCAAACATATGAGATAGTATGGTTTGTCATAATAAAAAAAAGAGACGAACCAAAAAGTCAACACCTCGGTCGACCAAACTAACAAGAAGTCAACATATTGACTTTGCTTGGTCGATCGTTCTAAAATGAACATATCTTCCACAGTTGATTGAAATAACATGTGTCTGACCCCCAACATCTTAGTCGACTGAACCATTAGTTGAAAATTGCCTTGGTCAACCGAACCTCAAAGGGTTTGTAATCGCCTTGATACTGTCGACTATATCTCCAGTTCAAAATGGCTATGGTCGGCCGAACTCAGTAATATAGTTGATCAAACCTTGAATATGGTCGACCGAACCTCTCGGGTTGATAAAATTTTTACCACAATAAATTAGGGTTAATTTGCATTAAACATAATTAAACAATTTTCAAAATACCTTATATGTCCCCAATGGTTATATTTTTGCCCAACTCTATATACCCCCTCATTTGTCATAATTAGGAAGATTTAGCATTTTGATTTAGTAAAATTCTCTCTAAATTTTTTATACTCTCATTTGCTTACACTTCAACTTTCAAGCATATTATGCACTCTCTCTTTGATTCTTTCTTACAAAAATCTTTTTAGTAGAGAGCATCATTATTTCATATACTCTTCACTTTGCAAATCAATTGCAACTATGAAGTGTGTTTGATCTTCATATTTATTGACTAAACTCATTTATCATTTTATTAAGCTTATACTCTCACACATCCATTTTATTTAGAAAACCATTCATAAGAGTTAGCTTTGTAATTTTCCCATATTGTTTTTATTTTGATAAATCTTGTTCGGGAAAAGCTAATCTTTGCTTGTGAATCTTTGCATCCATATTGCAAGATTCAAAAGCTTGCATATTATTCTTTTGATAAAACCTTTGCAAGCTTAAACTCTAATATCCATTGTGCTTTATTTTTGATAAAATATTTTTGTTGGATATTTGCTTAGGGTTTTAAAGTTCCTTTGAAAATACTATCTTGAATTAAGGGTCTCACTCTCACATATATACATACACGCATTATTGAGAGTTGACACATAGATTTATAAGGTCTCACTTAAGCATAATTCTTTATCATTTGTGAGTACATATTTTGGGCTATAATTGTTGTACACATCTGCTTATATTAGAAGCATTTCTTTGTACACAATATTTGATTATCTGTTGTTTCCCAACGTATGGTCGGAAGAAGGAGACTTACCTTATGAAAAGTCCCGGACTGGTTCAGATTTGGTTAAGAGAACTAGGTGCACCATCTTGTTAAGGTGTTGTATTAGGTGTCGCTCCACCCATTAAGCGAGCCATAGTTGAATCCTCTTGCTTGTGAGTTTGAGGCGGGAATGTAGGCAGTATTGGCCGAACCTCAATAACATATTTGATGCAGCTCTTATTTTTTCACACTTTCAATTTCAGCACATGTATGTTTTATGCTTGGTTTATTATATGCAGTACATGTGTTTGATTGTTTGAATATTTGATTGGATTTATGATTATATAGAAAGACCTTAGGCTTGTGTAATACTGTTTCTGGAATTTGAATGGACTTAAGAGAAAAGTTTTAAATACCCAATTCACCCTCCCTCTTAGGAATACACCAATTCCAACAAATTTTCTTAACTTTGTACCATCTTCAGGATTAAACCCCAATGCAATCATTTTAACCATTTATGCAACGATCTAAAAAATAATATACATGGGGGTGATCCAAAAAAATAAAATAAAATAATTAATTAAAATTAAATAATTATTATTAATTAAATAATAATTACTAATTAAATAATATAATATAATATTATAATATTACTTTATATATATATATATATATATGTATATATATGTATGTGTGTGTGTGTGTGTGTGTGTGTGTGTGTGTTACGAAGGTTACAGAGAGCTCCACCCCCTTTCACGAATTTGAGCTTCCTAGGCACCATTCTAGGGCCAAGGTAAGGGAAATAAGTTATGTCAGTTATTTTAGAAATTCACCCGGTTAAATCATGGTATGTAATTACTAAAATATTGTATATGATTTTTTGAGTAATTTTATGGGTATGAAAATTTTGGTTTATTATTAAATTGTAGTATTTGATTAAATTAGATTTTTAAAAATATTCTTGAATTTAGTTAAATTGTAGGGATTTGATTAAATTAGATTTTTGAGAATATTTTGGAATTAAGTTAAATTGCAGGGATTTGATTAAATTAGATTTTTGAGGAAAACCTGATATTATGAGTTTGAGAAAACCCTGGAAAAGGTTATATATTATTTTTCAGCAAAACCTATATTTTTTCTGGGTAATTATTATATTAAGAATTATCACTTAAATTGTGTGGCATGAGAAATGACTATATGATTACAATTAAAATATTTTATGACGATATACAACAGATTATGATTTTATATTGAGTACAGGAAATGTTATGTACATGATTCTATATTGATTTTAGAATTTTATGAATATGATGAAAATATGATATGACAGCTTTATGCAGTAATATGACATGATAGATTTATGCTAAGTTAGGGAATGACGGCTTTAAGCCGAGGATGATATGTTATGCCGATTTTATACCGAGACAAATATGATATGATAGTGAAAACATGATTTATATAGATTTATGAAATGATGATTATGAAATGAGATCACGTTTATAGATATATTATATAAATTGTACTATATGATATCAGAACCCTGATGGACTAGGTATGTTTAGAGCACGGTATCGTAGCTAGTTAGCAAGATCAGATAGTATAATTTCCCTGTATGCTGACCCAAGAAGTGTTGAGAAGAGTAGGATGGGCGGACCAGGTTGGGTGTATAACCGACAGTGCTACCACACTATTTAGAAAGTGTCAGTGCTGGAGCCGATTAGCCCCGAGGTGTTGAGAAGCATTGGATACCCACCGTGTGCTGACCTGAGAAGTGTTGGGAAGCGTAGGATGGACGAACTAGGCTGGGTGGGCAATCGTGCGTAGTTATGTTACATTTGACTTAGCTTGGTAGGCCAGCCACGATTAAGTCCAGCCCTCGGGCCGCACAACCTAATCATAAGAGATTAATTCATGATGTTATGCTAAAACCATCAAGGGAAAGAAAAGGAAATATCTTATGTATATGTAACGCTCCGACCCCCTAAATGGGCCCGAAGTGCTATTAATCAATTCATTTACCTAATAATCCACATTCTAATATCATTTATGCAACAGAAAACATAACTAAAATCTTTCAACAAATACAACACCAGAGTTTTCTACATTCATCTACATTCTAACATACATCATACATCCACCTGTATTCACATAAATACATATCTCCAAAACATAATCCCCAAATATCAGTATGTTTCACAACCATCCATCACTCAGAAGACTTAAACATAATACGTAAAATATTTACATTCCCAAAAACATCAAAATTATACCATTTTCCTCAAAGGTGCTATAACAGCTCGAGCTCTCTAAGCTCGATCTCGTGGAGGTCCTAAAAAAGATTAGTTCATATTCGGAAGAGACACATATATATTAAAACAGTGTGTGACCAACATGAGTTTATACAACACATAATATTTAATATTTTTCTGAAATCATTTTTCTGATCCTATTCAAATACACGCAAGATATTTTACCCATGAGATTACCTAAGGATAGGGGTGACTACTCGCCCATACAGTAGCACCCATCTACTCTGATACATTAGGCAACCCATAGGTCACAGCTAAAGCATACGAGGACGCTCACCTTACTCAGTAAGCCCTCAAGTGGTAAATTAATCTCGTATCCACACAGTTCATACAAAAGTTTACCGGCGACGGTTCCCAAGAATAGGAAAATCTACCCGCCCATACAAGTAGTTTCCCTCTGCCCTAGCACGTTATGCAGCCTACTGCTACACCTAATACAACCAGGGCACTCGCCTTTCTCAGCAAGCCCTCGGGCGAAGAGTTAGCCTTGCCCAAATGTAACATGTTCTACCAGCATAAACATTGTTAATACCATAATATATTATTTTATTTGGCATTATTCTGCATCTCTCAACTGTTCATGTTCTCATCTTTTACTTTTCATTTCATTTCACTTTACGTGACTCTTTCCCATTTTACATTATTCACATTTCACATTTCATTTCCATTTCATTCATTTCCTTTTTCATTTCATTTCATTTCGTACCCAATATCTTTCAACTGTTTTACCTAGCATTTTTTTACCGTTATACATTTACCCAACATCTTTCAACTGTTTTACCCAACATATTTCAGCTGTTTTACCCAACATTTTTCAGCTGTCATACATTTACCCAACATCTTTCAGCTGTTTTACCCAACATATTTCAATTGTTTACATGGTTGCATTAACACACACAAGCAGCATATTTCATTTAACATTTTCGTACTCAGTTCATTCCCTGTATATCATGCATCTCATACATATAACATATTTCCACACAACATTCCTATTTACTCATGCCACTCAATTTAACAGTAAAATTCATACATCGCTTGAAAATAAGCCAACCCACATTTAACATTCATATACTAGAAAAAATACTTTTAATTTCTTGCATAATTATTCTGAAAAATATTTCACTTTCATCAGTTCAATTTCACATATGCGTATCTAATAAACAATCCTAAATTCAGGAAAACATAATTTAAATGGTTGACATTTTAAACCTATACCGAAAAATTTACACGTATTTATGACACAATTCATTTTTCATTAAATTCATAAAAATTTTGATTTAATATATATTTTTTTCCCTTACCTAATTTATTGCACTACGCCAACAGGGACCCCAAAAAGATGTCTGCGGCGCTCACCTGGATCCTGAAATTAAATTCCTAGTTCCATTAAATTAACCCTAAATAAAATACTATTTAAATATTTCTTAGGACCATAATTTCCAAATTAATAGTTGTACCCGCAAGTATAACCAATTTGCCAAATTTTCCAAATCCCATTCTCGCTTTGGAGTGGAGCCTAGAAAACCCCAATTGGAAGTTTACCTACGTCAAAATGATGACAATCGTTATTAGGACCACGTGGTGGTACCCGATCGTCGATTTAACAGCATATTTAAAGAGAAAATGAGAAATTAGGAAAAAATTACCTTACCCCAAGAATGGTGCCTACGCCACTCCCACGATAAATCTGCTCCAGTAGAAATGTCGGTGGCGGAGTTAGGAATCTAAAGGTACCTTCCGTTTTCTGATCCACTGCAAATCCGTCGGAAAATTGAGAAAGAGAGACGGAGACGGAGGCGAGCTGTTGGCCGCACGAAATTTACAAGGGGAGGGGGGCGTGAATTTGGCAAATTGACCCTAAAGCTTCAGCTTCAAAATCTTTTATAAAATTATATATTATAATAATATATTATATTATATTAATATATATTAATACGTTTGCAGGGGGGTGTGAATATGGCAAATTGATCCTAAAGCTTCAACTTCAAGATCTTTTATAAGATTATATATTATAATAATATATTATATTATATTAATATATATTAATTTGTTATGTTATATATTTTAATAAATAATTATCATTATTTAATTAATTATTTAATTTAATTTTAAATTTAAATTTTATTTTATTATTTATTATTATTTTATTTTTATTTTTTAATTTTTTTTGGATCACTACATTCTCCCCTCCTTAAGAAATCTCGTCCTCGAAATTTCACTAACTAATCATCTTTTCACATCACTAAAATTTATCAACTCATGCAGTTTAGCATATATCACCAAATAAACTGTTGTATCATCTAAAATTAAATACGATCATTATTATCTTAAACATAAATTCATACCTGCCCCCCTCATATTCTTTGGTTTAGGCTGGATCAACGAGTAAACTCATGCTGGACCACCTCTGCCAAGTGGTATTGGTTGTTTTCCTCGATCCAGATTTTGTGCAAGTACTACATTCAACGGTTCTCAACAATTATTCTTAACATGCCTTGGTTTATCGCACCTGAAACAAGTAGGAGTCCTAAACCAGCATTCACCCCTATGCCTCTTGTTGCATGTCTGACATACATGGTAAGACTGATTACCCTAATAACTAGGACCCACTGCATCTTTTCCTTTCTTCCATGACCCCTGATTGACCTCAACCTGGAAACTAGGTGGTGCAGGCCTCTTCTTCTGCTCTGAAGGCTTAGTGCTGCTCTGAATACTCTTCTCCAACACCGAGGTCTTATCAACTAGTTTGAAAAACTTTAGACTTGAAATCTAACCACCAACTCATAGATTTTGTGCCTCAGACCTTTTTCAAATTTTCTGTCCTTCCTTACTTCATTCGGGATCAGAAATGGAGAAAAACACAACAATTCAACAAACTTGGCCACATATTCACCGACCATCATATTCCCCTGTGTCAGATTAGTAAATTCTTCAATATTTTCCTCTCTGACAAATGAAGGAAAATACTTATCAAAGAATTGCTCTTTGAATCTCTCCGAAGTAAGAGTTATCCTTACCACCCTCTGATCCTCTAGCAGCTTCGCAGGAAGCCACTAGCGTTTCGCCTCTCCAGTTATCTTGAAAGCGGCATATCGGACCTTCTGTTCGTCCGTGCAGTCAAGTACCTCCAATATCTATTTTATCTTCTGAACTCAGTTCTCTGCAATCATCGGATCAGGTCCCCCCTCAAAAGTAGGAGGGTTCAATCTCATAAATTCCTTGATGCTATTGCCCTTATCTGCAGTTGGGCAGTTATGTTCTTTAGGTTCATTCTTCATCTCTGCCCTAACCTGGTAGACTAAACCCTGCAGCACTTTAAAGGTATCTATTTCTTCTTCCTTAGAAGTCACTGAATCATCTCTTCCTTCAACATCTACATTCTCATCTCCAGAATCCATCTTGAAAAAAAATAGGACAGGAAAGAGATAAAAATTCCATATCATAACTTCAAATCAACATAATCATTAAATTACATCCAATAAAAATCCAAAATCTCCATATAAGGAACAATCTTACGGCTAGAAAATATCACCGTTGATGGATTTGCCGTGGTTTTCTGAAACCGTCGACTGAATAAGAAAATCATAGAAGTCCACCAAGGGATTTCTGCCTTCAAGCTATAAGACGAAATTTTATACTTCCCTACACCAAACCAACTTCTCAACACCTAACCTACCCATCTCCTATTTTTCTTGCTAACTCATTCCTATACTCTGGTATAAATTATCTCTAACCTAATACTCTAACATTTCCATATCCAGGCGATATGAAATTAATCACACTTTCGGCTGGAACTTGTCTCTGACACCATCTGTAATGCCCCGACCCCCTAAATGGGCCCGAAGTGTTACTAATAAATTCATTTACCTAATAATCCACATTCTAATATCATTTTTTTTGTTATTAAAAGAGGGCGGCACCTCCATTTATTTATTAATATACCCTCACTTTTGGAGGAGGAGGTTACAAGTTAAAACAAACCAACTAAACTAGGACAAACAAAATTAAACATAACTAACAAAGAAGATAAAAATATAAAAACAACCAAAATCAAAATGAAATACACCAAACGAACCAAAGTTTTCTACATCCATCTACATTCTAACATACATCATACATCCAACTGTATTCACGTAAATACATATCTCTAAAACATAATCCCCAAATATCAGTATGTTTCACAACCATCCATCACTTAGAAGACTTAAACATAATACATAAAATATTTACATTTCCAAAAACATCAAAATTATACCATTTTCCTCAAAGGTGCTATAATAGTTCGAGCTCTCTAAGCTCGATCTCGTGGAGGTCCTGAAAAAGATTAGTTCATATTCGGGTGAGACACATCTCAGTAAGGGAAGAAACAATATATATCAAAACAGTGTGTGGCCAATATGAGTTTAAGCAACATATAATATTTAACATTTGAAAATCGTTGACATAACTTCTGGAATCATTTTTTTGATCCTATTCAAATACATGTAAGATATTTTACCCACGAGATTACCTAAGGATAGGGGTGATTACCCGCCCATACAAGTAGCACCCATCTGCTCTGATACATTAGGCAACCCATAGGTTATAGCTAAAGCATACAAGGGCTCTCACCTTACTCAGTAAACCCTCAAGTGGTAAATTAATCTCGTACCCACACAGTTCATACAAAAGTTTATCGGCGAAGGCTCCCAAGAATAGGGAAATCTACCGGCCCATATAAGTAGTTTCCCTCTACCCTAGCATAATATGCAGCCTACTACTACACCTGATACAACCAGGGCACTCGCCTTTCTCAGCAAGCCCTCGGGCGAAGAGTTGGCCTCGCCCAAATGTAACATATTCTACTAGCATAAATACTATTAATACCATAATACATTATTTTGTTTGCCATTATTCTGCATCTCTCAATTGTTCATGTTCTCATCTTTTACTTTTCATTTCATTTCACTTTACATGACTCTTTCCCATTTTACATTGTTCACATTTCACATTTCATTTCCATTTCATTAATTTCCTTTTTCATTTCATTTCATTTCATACCCAACATCTTTTAGCTATTTTACTCAACATTTTTCAACTGTCATACATTTACCCAACATCTTTCAGCTGTTTTACCCAACATATTTCAACTTTTTTCCCCAATATTTTTCAGTTGTTTTACCTAACATATTTCAACTGTTTACATGGTTGCATTAACACACACAAGCAGCATATTTCATTTAACATTTTCATACTCAGTTCATTCCCTATATATCATGCATCTCATACATATAACATATTTCCACACAGCATTCCTATTTACTTATGCCACACAATTTAGCAGTAAAATTTATACATCGTCTGAATATAAGCCAACCCAAATTTAACATTCATATACTAGAAAAAATACTTTTAATTTCTTGCATAATTATTCTGAAAAATATTTCACTTTCATCAGTTCAATTTCACATATACGTATCTAATAAACAGTCCTAAATTTGGAAAAACATAATTTAAATAGTTGGCATTTTAAACCCATATCGAAAAATTTATACATATTTATGACACAATTCATTTTTCATTAAATTCATAAAAATTTTGATTTAATATATATTTTTTTCTCTTACCCGGTTTCTTGTACTACGCCAACAGGGACCCCAAAAAGATGCCTGCGGCGCTCACTCGTACCCTGTAATTAAATTCCTAGTTCCATTAAATTAACCCTAAATAAAGTACTATTTAAATATTTCCTAGGGCCATAATTTCCAAATTAATAGTTATACCCACAAGCATAACCAATTTGCCAAATTTCCCAAATCTCACTCTCGCTTTGGAGCGGGGCCTAGAAAATCTCAATTGGAAGTTTACTTATGTCAAAATGATGACAATCGTGACTAGGACCACGTGGTGGTACTCGATCGTCGATCTAACAACATATTTAAAAAGAAATTGAGAAATAAAGAAAAAATTGCATTACCCCAGGAATGGTGCCTACGACACTCCGACGACAAATTTGCTCCAGTAGAAATGTCGATGGTGGGGTTAGGAATCTGAAGGCACCTTCCGTTTTTCGATTCGCCGCAAATTTGTCGAAAAATTGAGAGAGAGAGAGAGAGATGGAGACGGAGGCGAGCTGTTGGCCGCAGGAAATTTGCAGGGGGAGGGGGGCGTGAATCTGGAAAATTGATCCTAAAGCTTCAGCTTCCGAATCTTTTATAAGATTATATATTATAATAATATATTATATTATATTAATATATATTAATATGTTTGCAGGGGGAGGGGGGCGTGAATCTAGCAAATTGATCCTGAAGCTTCAGCTTCAAGATCTTTTATAAGATTATATATTATAATAATATATTATATTATGTTATATTAATATGTTATGTTATATAATTTAATTAATGATTATCATTATTTAATTTAATTTTAAATTTTATTTATTTATTTATTTATTTTTATTTTATTTTTATTTTTATTTATTTTATTTTTTTTGGATCACTACAGTATGTATGTAGTTTTATGAAAAAAGAATTATCTATTACGTTAAAGTATGTTTGAGTGGAAAATATGTACCTTGAATTGTATAAGTGTGAGTTATACAGATGCTTTTTAATTATAATTTAATTAATAGCTGTGTTTAAATATGTAAAACTCATGTTGTCACACATTGACAATAAATTATTCCTTCTTACTGAGAGGTGTCTCACCCCATCATGATCAATTATTTTTCAGATGCCATGAGGAGTATAATAATAATCAGAGGGCGCAGTGGAAGCGTTGGTGGGATAGAAGGTCCTTGGTTAGAATTGTTATTATTTTATTTATGTTTTGATGAGTTCAAAACTTTATTATGATACTGAGATTTTTATTACAAAGGATGATTTTTAGTACTCTGGTAATTGTTATGGAGATCTTCTGCTGTGTATTTATTTAGTGTTAGAGATTTATTTTATATAACTCTCCGGACCCCTTTTTGGGTTCAAGGCATTACAAGGTGGTATCAGAGAGCTTTAGAGTAAATTTTTTTGGGTTGTCACAATTTATCACCATTCAACAACTCTTAATTAATTTGATTTAAAGCTGAGAGCTTATGAAGGGAGAATGTACAAATACTCTTGAACAAGATAAATCAATTATGAATTTTGAAGAGTATTTAAACTAACTTTTTCTTCTGTTTAACTCAACTACATGATGTGAATAATAAAACTTATAGTGCACTTCACAAATACTTTGAGGTTCAAGGTTGAGTGAGGGTTCTTGGATTTATGAATTGGCTTGATTTTCTGAAGCTCTTAGTATGCAGAGATGGTGTATAGTGAATGCATGAACTAAGATAAAACGCATGTCACTTCCTAATCCTCTAGTCATTACTACCCTCTTTGATTAATCCAAAGAACTAAGAAAGAATTAAGTGACTATATAAATTG
The DNA here is from genome assembly GCF_029873635.1 of Malania oleifera. Taxonomy (NCBI): domain Eukaryota; kingdom Viridiplantae; phylum Streptophyta; class Magnoliopsida; order Santalales; family Ximeniaceae; genus Malania; species Malania oleifera. The sequence continues at coordinate 29,023,371 of NC_080418.1, read as the reverse complement.
GAACACGTTCTTCTTTTGGTTCTAAGGGGTTTGCTTTCCTGACAACCCATGCCATTTTTCTATTTTTGAGTCTAGATGGGTTAGAGCTAGGTGGTTCTTTGACTCTTCAGACCTGTTTGGGTTTTACACCTTTCCTTTTAAATAGGTAACAAATTTTGTGTGCCCCTTCTTTTTACACAATACACAGATGGTGTGAACATATGGACCAGAGGAGGTACTAGCATAATGTTTTGATTCTCTTACAAAGTACCCCAAGTATAAGTTCTTTCTTTTCCTATTTTCAATTCCATTATAACCTATACCTTCCTTGTCTATGGTCATCTTTTGTGAGCCTAAAAGTTTTTCAAAATTTTCTTGGCCTCTAGTGAATTTTTGGATGATCTTAGCTTGGTCTTCTATTTTTCTTTCTAGGCCTTTAGCTTTTAGATCTTTTAATCCCTTGCAAACACCTTGTAGTTTTACGAATTCTTTGGTCATCGTGTTTGCTTTATACTCTAGTGTAGATATTTAAAGACCCTCTTCATTTTCAATAGAAACTTTGGATCTTAAATCTTTTAGCTCTTTTCCAACATTGCATTCTTGTTATCTAATCTTATGATTTTCAAATCCTTTTCTTTTACAACAAGAATTTGAGATTCTAGATCTTTCAATAAACCCTCAATTTTGTTTTTCAGGTCAATATAACGCTTAAGCATTTTAACCAGAGATTTATGAGTTTTAATATATTCCTTTTTAAATTCATCATAAGTTGGCATGCAATCATCATTAGATTCACTACAAGATTCACTACAAAAAGTATCACAAGATTTATCGCAAATATCATAACATGAATCATTTAATGAAGTAAATAGAGAGGAATTTACCTCCTTATCGGTTAAAGCAATAAAACACCGTTTTTCTCCTTGAACGTTTGAGCTCGATGTTTCTGGAGTAGTAAACTTACTTTTTCTCATTCTCTCCATATCGCTTTTCAAGTGCCTCCCATATCTCTTTGGCACTTTGACATGCCATGATTTCTTTGAAAATGTCAACATCTAAAGCACAATATAAGATATGAATGGCACTAGAATTAAATTTCAATAAACTCTAGTCATGCTCATTCATTTCATCATAGAGTTTGGGAACCTCTTTATTACAAACAATTTTCAATTGGATATAGTTCCCTTGCTCAGTTACTCTCTAAGTCCTCCAATCAACAGCTTGAATAAAAATAGTTGTTCTTTTTTTCCAGGCGGTGTAATCTACACCACAGAACAATTGAGCCCTTGATAAGGAATAATCCTCACTAAATTGAGATACACCAAAATGAGCCATTGACCTTTATGTAGCTACTAGTTAGGATATGCTACAACCTGTCTCTGATACCAAATGAACTCATATTAGCTTTTGAGTCTTGGCATCCTTATTGCTAGATTCGAAAGCTTGCTGGTGTTATTTGATAAAATACGTTTTTGCAAGCTTAAACCCTAATCTCGGTTGTGCTTAATACTTGAAAATATATTTGAGATATTTACTTAGGGTTTCAATGTTCCTTTGATTACATATTTACTGATTACATCATCTTGAATCATAGGTAATCATTCTCATGTATATATATAAATATATACACATTTATTGAGAGCTGAAATAGTGCTTAACCAAATCTCACTTAAGCATAAATTTTGATCATCCGTGAGTGCATTGGTTGTATAGTGCTTATTGGTGTACATATCTACTTATCTTAGAAACATATGTGTTGTACATGAAATTTATTACTTGTGGTTGTATTCCAGGTGTGGCCTGATGGGGTGTTGATCTAGCCAGTAAGGATTTGTTAGTATTTCAAGCGTGGCTTGAGGTGGGTATTCTCCGCCCCTTTAAGGAGAGGTTGTAAATGTTGGGTTTAGCCCTGTTAATTTGACCTAAGAGGAAAGGGTGTTGTAAATGGTGTCACTCCACCCGTGAAGTGAGCTTTAGTGGAATCCTCTTGCTTGTGAGCTTGAGGCGAGGATGTAGGCACAGTTGTTGAACCTCGATAACATATCGTGTGTCATTGGGCCTTTACTGTCATTACATTCTGGTGCTTGCTTGTTTGTTTTGTATCTGCTAAATTCATTTCGCGAATATTTAACTACGTTTTTGTGATTGCTTGTGTAATACTAGAATTGCCTTATCTGCTTAGCTTATCTGAACATCTTTGTATTGGTTCAATTGGAATTGCGTAGAAAAGACCTTAGGGTGAGTTATACTACTGATGTTTTAATTGACCTTAAATTTTTAAAATCTCTAATTCACCCCCTCTTGGGAATACATCTAGTCCAACAGTGTCCATTTGATATTTCCTATTCAAATTTCTATTCGGTCTGATCTTTGCATTTGATTTAGTACTTCATATACAGATACCTGCACTAAAAATGATCTACAAAGATAGGAAAACACTAGGAATAACAAATAGGTTAATATTACCAAAACACATTAAATATGGTAGTGTAGCCACTCAGGCGAACAATCTCCCCTTTTTTGATGATGTCTAACCTATTAAGAATTTACTTAATTTTTGAATTTGTGATTATACTTACCATAACTTAACATGGAATGATAAGCTCACCTAGAACCATTAATGGTTTTGTTATCATCAAAACAAGACAATTAAGAACATGTAGCCACCAATGCTAACAGAATGCATTTTCAATGTCAATTTGATGCAAACACCAGCCATAAGAGACAACAACAGATAAAATAAGCTGAATGGTGGAGGGTTTTACTATGAGACTGAATGTGTCATGGAAATCAACACCTGTTGTAGATGAAACCTTTTTGCAACAAGACCTTCCTTCCATCTCTCAAAAGAACCATCAATTGGGGTTTTGGTGCCAAAAACCCAATGACATCGCAGTACATTCATGTGAGGTACAGGTGGTACCAAAGTCCATGTTTGATTTTGAATGAGAGCTTCTTATTCTTTGGTCATGGTCTTCTTCCATTCTGTGTGTTTGATAGCCTCGGAAAAACTTGAAGGATCATCCGGTACACCTACAGAGACAATAAGACAATTTCAAGTAGGGTACAATATGGATCCATCAGCAAAACTCCATGGACGAGATGAATTAGTATAGGATCGAGTGATGATAGGGGAATAAGGTGGGATAAGACAAGGGTTAGGGTTAGTCAAAACAGGGAATGGAGGGGGTTTGGGAGAAGGGTCGGAGGAAGGGGATAATGTTGGTGAGAGGATTGGATTGGAGATGGAGGGAGATTGGGTTGCGCCGTGGATGATAGGAGATAGAGGTACATGGGTGCTTAGATGTGGGCCTAAGATAGAGGAGGGAAAAAAGGGTAGAGGGGCCGACTGGGAGGGGGATGGATTAGAAAGTGGTTTGGACCTAGTTTTGGAGAGAGGGAATGAATATTCATTGAATATGACATCATGGGAAATGTACATGTGATTTGTGTTTAGATCAAGACACTTGTAGACTTTATGTGCTAGACTGTAGCCTAAGAAAATACATGATGTGGACTGAAAATTCAACTTGTGAGTGGAATATGGTTGAAGATTGGGCCAACATTCACACCCAAAGACTTTAAAAAAATTTGTAGTTGGGTTCTTGATGATAAACCAAGGAGTAAAGATATTTGTTCTTTAGGACTGGAGTGGGTAAGAGATTAATTAAGAAAACTACAGTTTGAAAAGCTTCGGCCCAATATGAAAATTGAAGAGATGAGTGGGCCAAGAGGGCAAGACCTGTTTCTACAATGTGGCGATGCTTTCTTTCTAGGAGGCCATTTTGTTGGTGAGTATGAGGATATGAGAATCTATGAGTAATGCCAAGTCATTTGCAAAAAGAAGTAAGAGGTTGAAATTCACCTCCCCCATCTTTTTGTAAGGTGACGAGCTTGGTATTAAATAGCCTTTCAAAGAATGGTAAAAATGTGGTGAAAATTTGGAAGACATCAAACTTTAACTTGATGGGAAAAATCCAAGTGAAACGTGTAAAGGAGTCCACAAACGAAAGATATTATTTATAGCCATTTCTTGAGACACAGTGGGCTGGACCCCATAGGTCAACACATAACAATTGTAAGGCCTTTGTATAATGGTTCTGTTTTGGGAAAAAAGGAAACTAATGACATTTTTCTAGGGAACATTTGCAATATTGGAAAATATAATCAGTGGGAGATAATGGAAGGCACTTGGACTGCAGGACATGAGAGACCAAGGTTAAAGAAGGGTGACCAAGCCCTTGATGCCATTGATCCATGGAGGTTCTGGAAACCAAGGTGTAGTCCCAAGAGGGGGGGGGGGGATGAATTGGGTTTAAAAATTTTCTTTTAATTCCTTTTACGAATCCTTAACCTCTTTTACTTCTTTTAATGAATTCTTGACTTCTTGTTGATTTATTCAATACACAACAAATACTTATGTCTTTATACAATTCACAAACACACAATTATTTAATCAATTAAGTAACCAATCAATCAACCACAATATGAGATTCAGCTTATATGCAAGTTTCAGCTTTTGCAGCCCTGTGTGTATGAATTTGATTCAAGCTCTTAAAGTAAAGATTGATAATGTAAGCTTGTTGATGTAAAGTCCTGTATTAATTGATTTTCTTTCTCAAAATGAAGTGCAATATAAAATCCAACACTCTTTCCAAAAGCTTAGACTTAAAATAAACTTTCAGTTAAAGAGTCTTTGGGTGTTAACCAATCAACGTACTTCCTTACGGTTTCCGCAAAGTATTGATCAACAAACGTACTTCCTTTTGGTTTATGCAAGCCCAAAAACAAATTAAGCCTAAGTTTATTTAATATCTAATCCACGTAGTGTATATGATTAAGGAATTTAACACATCCACGCAGTTTATATATGCTGAAAATAAAGAGAGTAAGGGAAAGAGAGTGACACCAGGTTTTTATGAGGTTCGACTAATCCCCAGCCTACGTCCTTTCCTTTGGCAAACCACCAAAGGATTCCACTAAACCAGTTCCTTTTCGAGTAGAACAACACTGTTACACACTCCTTCAATAGACAAGAGCACCGCCTCTCCAAGTGATACCCCTCACTCGGTCACTCCTTCAATAGGCTAGAGCTGCACCTCCCCAAGTGATACCCCACGCTTGGTCAATGATCCAAACACCTTGAATCTTCTAAGAACTACAAAAGGTATGAAGTAAATGCTGCATACAAGAACACTCTCAAAACAGAGCAGATTAGTACAAATTCAGCACTATGTACTTTAAGAATTTAAATATTAATATGAAATAAAATTGAAGTTCAAGTAAAGAGATCACCAAGGGTTCTTTAGTGATTGAGAAAACTCAGTATTAGAACCGTATGCTTGTGTGACAACAACAATTCAGAAGATATCTCCCAGATGGGGTGTGAGCAGTAGACAACTTTGAGAGAGATTAAGAGTTTGAATACAAGAATGCTATGTGATTGCTTGGTTGTTAATTTCTTGGGGTTAAAAGAGTATTTATAGACTTTTTAGGATTAGTTTCCTTGTTCCCCAAGTTACTTGGGGTGTCCACCAAGTTTTTATAACATTTATATTTGAAAAACTAATTTGTAGAATTTTCCCATTGAGGTTCAAAATTTAAAATCCCGTGGAGTCAGTCGACTGGATAGGCGACTAGGTAGTTCATTTCACAGAGTTAGTCGGCTAGACAGGCAGCTGAGGCCTTTCTGTTTGCCAAAAATTAAATTCTATAAAATGTCAGTTGGCTGACTTAACCACGTTGAAAATTGTCAATCAGCTGGCCTTGTCAGTTGGCTAACTAATTCTAGTTCAAACTGTCAGTCGGCTGAGCAGATTTATTCATTCTTGGTGTTTGTCAGTCGACTGGCCAATCTTAGTGTGTTCTGGTCAGTCGGCTGACCATTCCATTCTTTTTCCAAATATTTTCATTTTTGATTTTTAAATTCTAGTTATTTGAAATACTCAAATATAACTTTTCAAAACCATTTTCAAGGGTTTTTCAAGAACTGGTCTCTAAGTCTTGGTATCCTAAAGAGCTTCAAAAATATTTCAAAAGATATTTAAAATATGAAGCACTTACATAAAGACTTCTAGGACTTTGGACATTCTTTGCGCTTGATTCTTCATGCTTGTATTTTGAGCTCTCTCTCTTTGCTTTTCTTTGGCTCTTTTGCTTTGCTTTTTCTTTGGTTCTCTTGTCTTCAAGCTTTAAGCATTTGGCACATTTTGTTTAACATCCACACTCTCATGATCTTCAAGCTTTAACATATATCAATCTTTGCATCCAAGCTTTGACTCATCTTTGTGATCATTTTACTTTGTATTCTCATTCTTAAATCTTGAAATATTATTACTCAACCAAATATGTGAAGTTTCACTTGTTTGATAGCATTAAAACAGGATGTTAAGCCATGTAAGGCCAACAAGTTTGTTCGCCAATATAGGTTGATGGAGATGATGGAATGGTTGTAGCCGATAGAAAATGGTAGAGACCATCCCGAGTTGGACCAGTGAGGAGGATTTTCCTGATTGCCTTGTCCTTCACACAAAATTGAGTGGAGTGAAACTCAAAATAATAGGAATTATCAACACAGAATTGAAGAACAAACACTGAATTTTTAGTGATGGACGGAACATGCAGGATATTCTTAAGAAGAAATGTAGAGGAGCTACAGGAGAGGGAGGTATCACTAGAGTTTTTGATTGGAAGTCCATTGCCATCACCCACCCGTATGGCCTCACCATGTTAGCTTTATGTAATCCCAAGAGGGAGGGGGTGATGTGACGCCCCAAAACCCACCAAGTAGGGCCCAGGTGCCACGTGTTCCAATCACTTGTATTTAATACCATAATTAAAATGCATGCAGCGGCATATAAATAAATAACCTCAAATAAACACCAGAGTTCTATATAACAACCCAAAAATGAACACTACAACATCTAGATATCCATATCCACATCCAGCAATTAAAACATAACCCAGTTCAAATACATCTGTATATATATACCAGTATCTCACAATACCTCAAAAAGAAACCACCAAATACAATCCCAGCCTAGGCCTTCAAACCCAGTCTCCAGAAGAACCTGAAAAATTGTTAATCCACTAGGGTGAGACACTTCTCTGTAAGGGTGGAATAAATTATAACAGTGCATGACAAATGAGTTTTAATATTTAAATATCAAAATAAACTGTTTCTTACATAATATAAATAACAATTGAGAAAATGTACCATTAATAACATCCCCGACATCTAATATCATACACACATCCAATATGCACAAGTACATAATTTTTATGCAGGCAAAAGTCCCCAAGGATAGGGAAGATTACCCGTGCATACAAGTAGTTTTCCTCTGCTCTAGTACGAAAAACTGCCTACCTGAGCACTCACCTTACTCAGTAAGCCTTCAGGTGAAGAATTACCTTACCGCTAGTATATGGCCCACACAGGCACCTACGTACTTCTTATCTACACGTGACCCACACAAGCACCACTACCCACACAGGGTACATAACATGGCCCACATATGTGCCATTATCCACACAGGATATAATGTGGCCCACACGGGCACCACTCTAGCTTCCGCAACACGTGGCCCACATAGGCACCACTATTCACCAGTGTCCAATCCCCATGACCTACTCGTCATACATTAGTAGAACAAACTCCTCTACCTGCCAATGTCCTACCCCATATAAATGACAATATGACAAGCTCCTCGACCTGCCAACATCATATCATGATTTATATCTAGGCAATAGAACAACCTCCTCATGCCAATGTTATATTGAGATGCATACAAATAACCAAATCAGTTAGTTCACACAGACGCATCAATGCATTACCACACAGGTATCGAACATATCCACATTCCCACATAGTAGTCCAACAGATCAATACATTTCCACACATGAGTCAAACATAGCAATTCATTCATCATGTCATAATCATCTCAAACATCCCCACATGCAAACCCAAATACCACAGTAATTCATATTCAATTTATTATGAAAAATTGTTCCCATGTCACACAAATTTAATATTATATGCAATTATCCCAAATATAAACCTTAAACAATATCATCATTTTCTAGTACTCAGACGGTTCTAAAAATCATATAGATAAATAATAAATTTCATACACTCGTAAATAACCAATTTACCTTAATAAAATACTGACATAATTTTATTTCCCCTTACCCGATTTCTTGAAACACGCCTGCAAGGGTCCCAAAATTATACCCACGGCACTCACCCGAACCCTGATTCAATCAAATCAACCCCAATAAAATATTATTTTAACATTTCCTACTTTACATTAATTAAATAATAATTAATTTATAAATAACCCATTTATCCTAATTTTGGGGCTATTCCTACAACGACCCCACGAGAAATCTATTCCACTAGACTTGTAGAGAATCATTCTTAGATTCTCGTGGTGGTGTCCGATCACCCATTTTACTTAAAATTTAAGAAAAATTGAGACAAAAATGAGAATTTGCCTTACCCCACGAGATATGCCCACATTACTCCTACGACAAATCTACTTCGGTAGATATGTCAGTGACAGAGAATGGAGTCCAGTGGTATTTTTGGATTTTCAATTGGGCGAGAATCTGCTGCAAAATCGTAGAAAGATGAGGAGAGGAGAGCGTGAGGTGAGAGAGTTTTTTTTTTTTCTTCTTGTTTGCACGTCAGAAGAAGAAGTTTTTTTTTTCCTTATTTCCTCATCTACTTGCTCCCAGAAACTTAACCATTAAGTTTTTTTTTTTTTCTTTCCTTTATCCTTTCTAATACTTTTATATATACTTATATATATACCCAAAATCCTCAAATTTCTTATTTTAATTAATTTTCTTAATAATTAAATAATTAATTAAAAATAATAAATTTTTAATTAGTTAATTAATTAATTAATTTTTTTTGGTTGTTACAGGTGAATTGGTATTTTAAAAATTAATCCCCTAGGTCAATCAACTAGCAAGAGTATTACACAAGCCTAAGGTCAATCTAGTGCGTATAAAATAAATCAGTATATATATTTAGCGGAAATTAAACTTTACAAGTGATTCAATTAAGCATTCACGATAAAGTAGTAAACAGAGACGACACTAAAAATGTTATCAAGGTTTGACAAACTGCCTACGTCCCTGACTTGGCTCACTAGCACAAGGGTTACACTATGAGCTCACTTAACGGGTGGAGCGGCACCTAAATACAACTTGGTCAATTAGCATAGGGCTGACCTTAACCTTCACAACCAATCCTTCAGGGCTAGATTACCGCCCCCCTCAAGCCATGCCCAGAATACAACAGTATTTCAATAAAGATGCGTACAAATAAAATGCTTCTCAATCAAGCATATTTGTACCAGTAATACTTAGAACACACCAATCATGTAAGAAAAATAAGCTCAATGGTGTATATATGCAATCAACACTCAGAATAGTAATTATCTCAAATCAAGCACAGGAGTGTATCTACAAGCAAGTCTTTGAAACTAAGTAATGATAAAATCTCAATCTCAGTTTAGGGTTTCAAAGATTCAAGCTAATGGAAATTTAGAATGTCTCAAAATTAGTTTTCTCAATATCAAGCACAAGAAGATATTCAAATCTGAGCTTGTAAAAAAAATATTTTTGCACACAAAAATACAAGCCCTAATGAGTCAAGCAATGATAATGTTAAGACCCACTTAACTCTAAGATTTTTCCCAATCAAAGATTTATTAACTAAAATCAAGGGGAAAAATCTTTGCTTAACCCTCAAACGAAAATCATATGCAATATACAAATTAGGGGTTTTAGCACACAAGAACAATCAATAAACACTCACAAAGATTTGATTTCTCAAGAGAGTAGTAGAATATGAATGTATGAGGTTTGTATAGCAAAATAGGGCTTAAGATTTTTTAGAGGATTTTTTTTTAATCTATTTTGCTAATTAGTCCCTAATCCAAGCAAATGAGCCCCTATATATAGAGAAGGGCAAAATTTTGACCTTTGGGGACATAGGGGTAATTATTAAGATTATTTTAAAATTGTTTAAGAAAATTAACCTCGTTTAACCTTTCTTAAACATGGTGAAAATTAAAACAACCTGAGAGTTTCGGGCGCCTGATCCATGGTTCAATTGCTCGAACAGACATAATGAAAAAAGTTGATTTTTGAAGTTCGGGTGCCTGACTCATGGTTCGATTTGTTAACCCAAGGCAATTTCTATTTTTTCAGCGGTTTGGTCGCCTGGCCCTTAGTTTGGCTTACTGAGCTCATGTGTTTGGTAGCCTAAGACATTTTTAAACGTGAAGTTCGGGTTGCCAAGTTGGTGGGAAAAGTCAAAATTTTAGTTCAGTTGACCGAGGACGGTGCGGTCATTTTGGTTCAGTCACCCGAAACCAAGTCAACACTTTGACTGGTCAATGATTTGGTCACTTAAAGTGTTTTGAACACAATGGTTCAGTTGCCCGAAGCCTCACTGATTTTACGCTATAAGTCCAGCTTTACTTCAATTAATTTCCTTGATAATATATGTGATTTTGGAGACTATCTTATGTCTATATGCAAGGACCTAAGGTCTTTCTGAGGTCTTTTGAGCTTATTGCATCTACATGCATGATATGCAGTGATTATTATAGACCTTTTCCTATATTAATATTACAGACCCGAATGAGCATAAAATAAATTATAACAAGAATAAATCTTCTGGGTCTTTTAGTATTTAAGTCTTCTCATGCCATCAAGTGATCTTGCAAATATGAACCTACACACAAACTTGATAGACATTAAATACCTAAGTATTTGTCATAATCAAAATCGAGTATGACCTATAAGATCAACACACCACCTGCAATTGCTTTAAAAGATAAGTTCAAGTTAGAGAGATCATTCGTGAGATGACAAGTGGCTATAGAATCAGGGTACCAATCCAAAATTTAGAAATCAGAGTCTAAGTTGTGCAGTGTGCAGAGAAATTACTGGGAGCATTAAATTGATACGAATGGTTGAATCGTTGGTGGCATTGAAGAGCGACATGGCCGGCCTTGTTGAAGGATTGAATTCAATCCTTGAATCTGGAGTAATCTAGAGGCCCCCCCCCCCCACAGAAATCTCTCTCTGTCTGTCTCTCTCTCTCTCTTCAATTTCTCTCCGTCTATAAGTCAAATTGAAAAATGAACAACATATCCGGGTCCCAGCTTCGCTCCTAAACACTTTAATTGGAGTGGATTTTTCGTTAGGGCGTCGTAGGCACCACTCCAGGGTTAAGTTAAGGGGAATAGATTATATCAGATTTTTACTTTAAAATATTCCCGATTAAATTTTGATTACGTGAATTTAATTAGATTTATGTTAAGTAAAATATGCCCAATTTAAATTGAGTTTGTGAAATTAATTATAATTATGTTCAGATTTTATTTTAATAATATGCCTGAATTAAATTAAACTGTGGGGATTTGATTGTATCAGACTTTTGGGAAATATTTTGGAACTAAATGAAACTGCAGAGATTTGATTTTATCAGATTATTAAGAATAGTATATATGTTTTTCTGAATATTTAGGCTTATGGAAGTGGAAATTTTGAAATATTATTATTAGTATGTTTTTGGGAAATCATGTATTTTGAGTTAAGAAAATCCTAGAAGATGTTGATATGTTTACTCAGCAAAATAAATATTTTCCAAGTAGTATTATATTACGAACTATCAGTCAAATTGTGTGGCATGAGTATGATTATTTTTACTGTATAAATAAGCTTATGAGAATATTTAACGATGATACACAACAAAGTATGATTTTATAATGATTCCAGGAAATGTTATGATCATGTGAAAATATGATATGTTATAACACTTTTATACAGGGATATGATACGATATGACAAGTTATGATATGACAGTTATATTCTGAGACACAATATGACAATTATGATATGACAGTGTTACACCGATCTATGAATATGACAAGTTTTATACTGATTATAAAAATGACGGTTTTATACAGGATTGTGGAAATGATATCATATTATTATTTTTGTTAGCTTTACTGTAATCCCAAGAGGGGGGGTGAATTGGTATTTTAAAATTTCTCCCCTAGATTAATTAACCAGCATCAGTATTACACAATCCTAGGGTCAATCTAGTGCAGATATAAAATAAATCTATATATATATATATATATATATATATGCTGAAATTAAATTACACAAGTAGCTAATTACGCATGCAAGGTAAAGCAAGTAAAGAGAGATAACACCAGATATGTTATCGAAGTTCGACAAACTGCGTATGTCCCTGGCTTGGCTCACAAGCAAAAGGAATACACTAAGGCTCACTTCACAGGTGGAGAGGCATCGAAATACAACTAGGTCAAATTAACACAGGGCTGACCTCAACCTTTTTACAACCTATCCTTTCGAGCTGGATTAACGCCCCCTCAGGCCACGCCTGGATTATAACAGAATCACAATACAGAATGTGTACAAATTATATGCTTCTCAATCAAGCATATTTGCACTAGTATAATTAACATATACCGAGATAATGTAAGAACTATAAGCTCAGATGTATATGTGTGCAAACAACATTCAAGAGTAATATTTATATTCAATCATGCACAAGAATGTATCAACAAGCTAATCTTTGCACACTGAAAAATACAAGCTCAATGATTCTTACAATAATAATGTAAAGACTCACTAGCCACTAGATTTTCCCACACATTGGTTTATCAAATAAAATCTAGGGAAAAATCTTATGCTTAACTCTCAATCTGAAAATCAAATGCACAATACAGTGAGAGTTTCTTAGCAAAATAGAACAATGTATAATCACTCAAATAACTCTCACAATGTTTGGTTTAGCAAAGGAATTGGTTTAGCAAAGGAATGAGTGTATGAGAGAGTATAGGCTTTGTATTTTCCAAAAGGGTTCTAAAAAAAATAAAGAATATTTTGCTAATCAGATTGCTAATTAATTACTAATTTAAGCAAATGAACCCATATATATAGAGAAGTCCTAAATTATAACCATTGGGGATACATAGAGAATAATTAAATTTGTTTTAAATGAGTTTAAGAAAATTAATCCAGATTAACCCCAATTAACCGCGGTAAAATTTAAGCCAACTCGAGAGTTTCAGTCGACCAAGGCAATTTTCCAATTTGTCTGAGGTTCGGGTGCCTGAATGAGGGTTCGGTTTGTTGACCAAGGCGATTTTCCAATTTTTTTGAGGTTCAGTCACTCGGTTTCAAGTTCGGTCTACCAAACTTGAACATTCGGTCACCCGAGGGTATTTTGAACATGAAGTTCGGGCGCCCGAGTTGTTAGAAAAAGTTAGGGCTTGAGTTCAGTCAACCATGGACACTCAGTTCATTCTAAGTTTGGTCGCCCGAAGACAGGTCAACTTTTTGACCATTCAACGGTTTGGTCAACCGAGGTGTTTTGAACACCAAGGTTTGGTCGCCTGAAACCCTAATAACTTAACACCTTAAGTCCTGTTTTAATTCAATAAGTTTGCCTGATAGTATTTGTGATAATAGGGACTATCCTAAGTATAAGTGCAAGGACCTAAGGTTTTTCTAAGGTCTTTGAGCTTATTAGTTCCTACATGCATGATATGCATTAATTATTACAGATCTTTCCTACTATACTAATATAAACTCGAATTAAACTTAATATAAAATTACAACAAATGAATCTTCTGGGTCTTCTTTTGCCTTAAGGTAACATATGCCATCATACAATCTTGCAAATGTGAACCTGCACACAAACTTGATAGATATTAAATACCAGTGTATTTGTCATAATCAAAATAGGGTATGACCTATAAGGTCAACATTCTCCCCCTTTTTGATGATGACAAATACATCATGCAAAAGTGGGTACAGCAAGAAGGGCTCCCCCTGACAATATGCATAATGAGAATTTTAAAGATTTAAAATTTCAAAAATTTTTCAAATACCCAATTTTGCCTCTTCTCCCCCTTTTGGCAACAGCAAAAAGGACCATGATAAATTTAAAGTATATAGGCAAGACATTTAGTATGAATCATTTAAATACTAGATATAATTGGGAAAATTTTTAGAAATTTCGGCAGCATGTCCTTTGAAAATAGATCATTTCCCAAAAATATCTATATGGAAATGGTCTAATTGAGTTCAAATTTACAATTTATCCACAACCAGCAACTCAAATAGTCCAGTATAAATCAAAACATAAAACATAAATATAACTATGAATATGCAAGAGATATGATAGCCATGCATTGCACCACACAAATACATTCACAAGGTATAAAGCAATGATACATTTAAAGTTTTCAGAGCCATATATTTTCTATGTTAAGAAGCTCCCCCTAAGTTTGTGCATTCTATCAAATTTTCTATGTGGCCTCTCTACTATGCATTAGACCTAGCTCACGTTTAATCTGTATGAACTTATCTTCTTGAAGAGGTTTGGTGAGAATATCGGCCCATTGCTCATTTGTGCACGCAAACCCAAGTGCCACATCCCCTTTATGCACATGATCATGAATGAAATGATGTCTAATCTCAATATGTTTGGTTCGTGAATGTGAGATAGGATTCTTTGAAATGTTGATTGCACTAGTACTATCACATTTTATTAGAACCGTGTCGTAGTGCAATCCAAAATCCATGAGTTATTTTTTCATATAAAGCATTTGAGCACAAAAACTTCCAGCTACATTATATTCAGCTTCGGCTGTGGATAAGACAACTGAGTTCTATTTCTTGGAGAACCAAGAAACTTGAGATTGTCCTAGATAATGACAAATGCCACTAGTACTCTTTCTATCTACCTTACTATCGGCAAAGTCAGCATCAGTGTAGCTAACAATTTCAAATGTCGTATGCTTAGGGTACCATAAACCTAACTCAACAGTTCCAACTAGGTGCCTAAGTATTCTTTTTACGACTAACAGATGAGACTCTTTAGGAGCGGGCTGAAACCTAGCACACATATACACACTAAACATGATATTAGGTCAACTAGCTATAAGGTATAGGAGGCTACCAATCAAGCCATGATATAATATCACATCAACAGGGATTCCTTGCTCATCTTTATCAAGTTTGGTAGAAGAAGTCGTAGGAGTACCAAGAATTTTATTATCTTCCATATTAAATTTCTTTAGTAAGTCCCTAACATATTTAGATTGGCAAATAAAAGTCACATATTTAGCTTGTTTAATTTGAAGTCCTAAGAAGAAACTCAGTTCACCCATCATGCTCATTTCGAATTCACTTTGCATGCATTTGACAAACTCATTACACAAATCATCATTTGTTGCTCCAAAAATAATATCAAAAACATAAATTTGAACAAGGAGCATATCATCATTTTTAGATTTGATGAAAAGTGTAGTGTCAATTTTGCCTCAAGTAAACCCATTTTCTAATAGAAAACCACTAAGTCTCTCATACCAAGCTCTAGGAACTTGTTTCAATCCGTACAAGGCTTTGGACAACCGGTATACATGATCAGGATATTTATGATTTTAAAAATCGGGTGGTTGTTCTACATACACTTCTTCATTTATATAGCCATTTAAGAAAGTAGCTTTAGCATCCATTTGGTACAATTTAATGTTCTTAAAAGCGGAATAAGAGAACAACATATGGATGGCCTCCATTCTAGCTTCGAAAGCATAGGTTTCCTCAAAATCTATCCTTTCATCCTGATTATATCCCTAGGCAACTAGTCTAGATTTATTTTGAGTTACTACCACATTTTCATCCTTTTTATTTTTATAAACTCATTTAGTTCCGATAATGGTATGATCATCAGGCCTAGGAATTAAGGTCCACACTTTCCTTCTTTCAAATTGGTTAAGCTCTTCCTACATAGACATTACCCAAGATTCATCCTCTATGACTTTATTAATATTTTTGGGTTCTTCGTAGGATAGAAATGCAAAATGACTCACTAGGTTTCTTAAGGAGGACTGAGTGGCAACATCACATGAAGGATCACCTATAATTTGATCTAAAAGGTGGTTCCTAATGAATTTCCAATCCCTAGGCAGCTCTTGAACCTCACTTTCAACTTTATCATTTTCAATTGATTTATCATTTGCTTCTGAATTGATATCCACATTATTTTCAATAGATAACTTATCTAAACTTTTTCTAATATCAATATCGTATTCATAATCTGTTTTAGAAAACGGATTAGATTCATCGAACACAACATGAATAGATTCAATAACAGTTAATGTTCTCTTATTAAATACTCTATATGCTTTACTATTAAGTGAACAACCTAGGAAAATACCTTCATTAGATTTAGAGTCAAATTTCCCTAGATGTTCATTATCTCTAAGTACAAAGCACTTACAACCAAAGATATGAAAATAGGAAATGTTAGGTCTATGGTTGTTCCACAATTCATATGAAATCTTATTAAGTGAAGGCCTGTTTAACACTTTATTCATGACATAACATGCAACATTCACAACTTCTGCTTAAAAATATTTGGGTAATTTATGTTCAGTTAGCATTGTTCTACCCATTTCTTACAAGGACCTATTCTTTCTTTCTACAACTCCGTTTTGTTGTGGGGTCTTAGGTGTAGAAAAATTATGTGAAATGCCCTCTAAGTCACAATAGTTTTTTATGCCATCATTTTTGAATTTGGTTCCCCTATCACTTCTTATGTGTGTGATTTTGTAGCCTTTTTCATTCTGAATTTTTTTACATAGTTTAGTGAATTGTTCACATGATTCATTATGAACGAGAAACATCACCCATGTGAACCTAGAATAATCATCCACAATAACAAAGACATACAATTTTCAACCTAGACTTTGAACTTGATTAGAACCAAATAAATCTAAGTGTAGCATTTCAAGTGGTCTAGTGGTAGATATGAATTTCTTTTTCTTAAAACTTGATTTAGTTTGCTTACCCATTTGACATGCATCACAGATTTTATCTTTCATAAATTGTGTTTTTGGAAAGCCTTTAATTAAGTCCTTTTTCACAAGTTTTAACAAAAGATCCATACTAGCATGTCCTAAACGTCTATGTCACAACCAACTAGCTTCGTTTATTACAGAAAAACATGTAACTTGTTGAGAAGCTAAATTATCAAAACTAGTTGTATACACATTTTCATTATGTTCAGCAGTAAAAAATACTTTGCTATCAGATTTACTCTCAATAATGCATTTATAATTTTCAAAAGATACTTTATACCCTTTATCACACAATTGGCTAATACTCAACAAATTATGTTTCAAACCATCAACTAGTAATACATTATTAATAACTAGGCAAGGTTCCTTACCAACCTTACCTACACTGATGATTCGGCCCTTGGCATTGTCCCCGAATGTCACGTATCCTCCGTCCTTGGGAGTGATGGATGCAAACTTGGCATTGTTCATATGCCATGAGCAGCCACTATCCAGGTACCACTTGTCCTTGGAAGAGGACGATCTTAGCCACACCTGCAAGAAAATCTAAGTAACTAACGCTGGTTCCCAAATTTTGTTGGGTGCACAGGGGTTAGTGCCTGGATCACCTTTGACTCTCCACTCCATTTTAATTCTTACATGTCTATTTCTAAGTGGATAGTCAAACTGAATGTGACCAATTTCTTTACATTTAAAACATATTATTCGACATCGAGGATCTTTAGATGGAATTTGGGATTTTGATTTTTGAGTAAAATGTCCCAAATAAAGATTAGGTCGTCTCATATTTTTAATACTATTAAATCCAAGACCTTCTTTGCTGAGAGAGTTTCTTTGGGCCCCAAGAAGTTTTTCAAAATTACATTGGCCCTCAATAAATTTAAAAATAATTTTGGAGCTATCCTCCAATTTTCTCTCAAACTCAGCAATTTTCAAATCTTTGTCTTTAAGAATCGAGGCATAAGAATTATTTGCAATTTCAAATAGTTTTGACCAATTCTCACATTTCTTTTTCAAAACATTATTTTCCTTGGTCATTTTTTTTAACAATATAGACACACGAATATATTCATATTACAATTCCTTAAAAGTAGGCATGCTATCAGGATCACAATTATCATCAGAATAATATGAAGATAAGGAGCAAGAAGATGATACCTCATCGTCCTTTGCCATCAGGCACAAGTTTGAAATCTCAAAGTCACTACAATCATAATCTAAATCGATGTTTTTTTGTCTATCCCACGAGGTGCATGCTTTCATGACTTTCTTCTTTTTCCTAGACTTCTTTTTCAGCAACGGGCAATCAGGTTTGATATGCCCGACCTTATTGCAATTGTAGCATGTGGGAGTGTTCGATTTTTCTTTTCTTTTACTAGACTATCCCTTCTCAAATATTGAATCTCTAAATTTTTTGAATGGCCTACTATTCTTCCTAAAGAACTTGCTAAATTTTCTAGTAAGCATAGCCATGTCATATCCAGATTTAGGTTCATTGCACTCATTAGATGTATTAGTAGATGTTTTTAATGCTGTCACCTTTCTCATTTTATTGTGCTCATTCAGTCTCTCATTAATAGCTAACTCATAGGTGATAAGTGAACCTATCAATTCATCTAGTGACATAGCCTTAAGATCTCTACCCTCACATATGGTCGTAGCCTTTGCTTCCCAAATAGGAGGCAAACCCTTAAGGACTTTCCTAATCATTTCATACGTAGGATAGGTCCTACCTAATGCATGGAGTGAATTAATGATGTGTGTGAATCTAGTGTACATGCTCTGTATGGACTCACCAGTGTTCGTCCTAAATGCTTCATACTCACTGATCAACATATCAATCGTACTATCCTAAACATCTCTAGTACACTCATAGGTGACCTCTAACTTATCCCATATTTATTTAGCAGAAAAACATGTCATAACTCTATTAAATTTATTAACATCGAGTCCACGGTAAAGATTATTCATGGCAGTAACATTTAAACTAACAGCTTTCATATCCTCATCAGTATATTCATCTTCTGTATTAGGAACTTTAGTTTCACCTTCAATTTTCATGGGAACATAGTTTCCCTTAAAGACAACTCTCCACACCTTTTAGTCAATATTCTGAAGATAAATACGCATCCTTTGTTTTTAGAAGGTGTAATTGACACCACTGAAAACAGAAGAACGTGTGGAAGAGGGTCCCACAGGGAAAGAGGTTACAATGTTATGAGCCATCTAGATCTTTTGTAGAATAACGGTTAAGTCTAAGCTACTAGGCTCTAATACTAATTGTTAGCTTTACTGTAATCCTGAGAGGGGGGTGAATTGGTATTTTAAAATTTCTCCCCTAGGTCAATTAACTAGTAGTAGTATTACACAACCCTAGGATCAATCTAGTGCAGATATAAAATAAATCAATATATATGTGCTGAAATTAAATTACACAAGTTGCTAATTACACATACAAGGTAAAGCAGGTAAAGAGAGATAATGCCAAATATGTTATTGAGGTTCGGTAAACTACCTACGTCCCTGCCTTGGCTCACAAGCACAAGGATTACACTAAGGCTTACTTCACGGGTGGAGTGGTACCGAAATAAAACTAGGTCAAATTAAAATAGGGTTAACCTTAACCTTTTACAACCAATCCTTTCAGGCTGGATTAATGCATCCTCAAGCCACGCCTAGAATATAACAGAATTACAATACAAAATGTGTACAAATTATATGCTTCTCTAACAAGCATGTTTACTCTATGAGTCCAATCTGATTTTGATAATGACAAATCACATGGTATTTGATCTGTGCATTGAGATTGTGAATAGTAACTACATTAAGCATGTACGGAAGGATAACAAGTCATGAAAGCTATAAATAATAAAGCATACATATCTGGGCAAGATCCATGGAACTTAAAGAGTACAAGAATGAAGATGTAAGCATCAAGTTCAAAAGTGGCATGGGAATGGGTACTTAGAATTCATGTATTTACATTTTCATATGATTTAATTTGAGGCTCAAATCATAAACTAGAATGACCTTAGGACTCATGCATTTCATGAACATCATTAAGGGACATTCATGGACTTAGATACAATTTCAAAACCCCGGAAAATATGTTTATAAAAGAGCTAAGAAAGAGAGCAAAGCAGTTTTCCAAAGTATAAAGATAAAATTCAAGATTTGCGAACTTCAGTAGACCGAACTCAACGGTCAGACGCCTAAAGTTGCCACTTCAGAAGACCAAAGTTAACCTCAGTCGTCTAAAGAATTTCTTCATAAGACCGAAGATTAAGTTCAGTCGCCTGAAGAATTTATGGTGAAACACATAACTTGGCAGAAGCACCTCAGAAGACTGAACTCAGACTTTAGTTATCTGAACTTGACACTTTTGTCGTCTGAACTCCAAACTTCAGTCGTTTAACCCTGTATCCAGGTTAATTTTTTTGAGCTCTAAGGAACGTTAGTCATTTGGACTTTTGAGCTCAGTTGCCTGAATTTGCGGGAAAACTTAAAAATCTAATTTTTAATAAGATAACTCCTGAGATATTTTTTGATCCAACGGTTGAGATCTATTCTAAAGGCAAGATACCTATATTTTGAACATCTAAACCCTAATGCTGAAGCGAAGACTTTTGGAAGATAAGAGAACAAACCTTTTGCATACAATTGAAGAGATTGCACTGCTAAAACCTTTGCCTGAGATTTCAAAGTTCTTACATTGAATCCGAGCTAAGGCTATCTCGTTTTATCAAAAAGCAATCTATCTATCATTGTGGAATCATTTGGGTATTGAGGTTTGGTAAATCGATCTACACGTTGATATTTCTTATCATTGAGTTCTTCATATAAACTGATTTGTTTGATTGATATTTATTTTTCAAAGAACTTCACATTTCAAAATCTATTGTTGAAATAAGCTGAGTGATTGATAGTGAGTATACTTTCATATAGATTATTTAGAAAATATCACTACTTGATAAAGGGCTTCGTCACTAGTTAAATAGTTTGATTCAAGTGTGTTTTCAGTTAAAGGATCTATATTTTAGATATATTAAAAACACTTGATTAAATATCCTTGGTGTTTGTAAATATTTATTTTATTGAGGGATCTTTGGAAACCATATCATATATATATATATAGATTTGGATATTACAAAGATCGTGTTGTGATTGAATATTTGAAAGAGAGCTTTTTGATTTTGATTGATATAATATTTTAGATAAAGCTTTTGATAAGTTCACATTAGATATTCATGCATTTTCACAAAGTGAACTAGAACCCAAATTTTCTCCAAAGCTTTTAATTATATCATTACTTGGGAGTTTTGGTAAAAAGCGAAATTGTGTATTGAAGCATATTCATTCATTAACAATTGTATCGTTACATACATTCTGAGCTTCAAGTTTCATCATATGATTATGTATTAGGAATTTCAATTGTACTCAATAGTTTTGTTAGAAGCAACATTGAGTGTATTGCAAATTTCATATTGTATTGTAATCACGGTTCGAGCTGTGAACCGGGTTCGAGGAGAGAGTTGTATCTCTTGTAAGCAATGGAGTGGGAAGAAGTTGTACCTCTTGTAAGTAGCGGATTGTAAGGGAAGCTCCGTCCCAATTTAAGGAGCAGAGATTATAGTGGAATCCTTGAGTGGGTTGCTCAAGGCGAGGACATAAGCTAGGTTGGCTGAACCTCGTAAAATCGCATTTGCATTCTCTCTTCTCTTACTCTCTTTATTTTCCGCATTGCATTTAAATATCTAGCTTGCTTGTGAATGTTGAATAACTCCGCACACACTTAATTGGGTAAAAAGGAATTGACTCACTCAAAAAATGAGCAGCTCGGAAGCTATCCCAAGTATAGGAGTTACGTCGTGTAATATTAAGCCCAAGGGCTAGATCGTCTCCTTAGGGAATACGTTTAATTTCAAATTTAACGTTCTTCCAATCGAAAATAAAAATGCACTGAACTCAGTTCAGATTCGGGGTTTTTCAAGGTTGTTCAATTTCACTTTTGATGAATTAAATGACACGTAATTTAAAACTCTAAACTAACATGCACTAAATAAAAGAAAACAAGAATAGAAACCCTACGTCTACTTAAAGAAACATTGGGACACGCGTTTATAAAAACTGGAAACCTAAAACATGGAACTAAAACATGCAAGAATGGAAACTCTAATCTACCTAAGGAAACAGCGAAACACGCTCTAATTAAAAATGGTAACATTAATCATGGAATTAAAGCATGTAATGGAAACTCAATAAGATTCAAAGCATACAATAAAAACCAAGACTTTAACACAAATCAAGAACCCGAACCAAAATGTAAATACATAAAAAATCTAAGCTTGAACGATACCAAAAAGTAAAAGTATGAACTTTAACAAAAAGGAACCTAACTAAATCAATCTTCATTTAGAAATTAAATTTTAAGAGGAAAAGACGACTAATTTAATAGAAACATATTTTTTTATTCTCCTTTTTTATTTTTATTTTTATTTTAGAACTACTCTGGATCTTAAATCAATTGAATACTATGAATAAAATTTACTGTAAAAATACTTGAGAATTCAAACAATTAATTGAAATCTAATAACAGTAAATAAATTAAAATAACATTCAAAATCCAATCTTTTTCAATAAATAAAACAAGAATTAACTTAATGAAGAAAGAAGAATAACGAAAGAAAATAAAAAGGAGAGATAGATGGTGAGAGTGTATCTCGGCTGCCGTAGACAGTAGAGGTCACTGGTAGTGGCAGCAGGCTACTGTGGAGTGCTTCGGGTCTGCTGTGGAGGAGCTGGAGGTCGGGGCTAGCTGTGCAGAGGGCGGAGTTGCAGAAGATGCTGCTGTGCTCTGCTGTGGTGGCTGCTGATGTTGAGGCTGGCTGTGCAGAGGGCGGTAGCTAAACAGAGAACCAGAGGGAGAGGAAGAGCAGGGGAAGAGAGGAGAGTTTGAGGGAGAGAAAGTAAAGGGAAGAGAAGAGAGCAAGATGAAAAAAAAAACAAAGCAAACTAAAGAGGAGGAAGAAGAAGAAGAAGAGGAGGAAGAAGAAGAGGACGAAGAGAGGAGAGTGGGGAGCCACGGGGGCTGCCTCTGTAGGAAAAGGAAGAGAAGGGTTAAATAGGATAGGGGGGAAAGCCCTAGACCCGGATAGGAGACCCGACCCGGCAACTTGACCCAATTGGATTTGACCCGAATTGCTATATTTTTTTAATTTTTTTTATTCTTTGTTCATCGCAAATCTGACTCTTCTGCAGCCCGTATCTCACAAAACTCAAAACACAAAAGTTGTAGATAATCCTTCCTCTTTCTCCAAAAATTTGAATCATCTCGATCCGAGCTTACATGGAAAAGTTATACATGAAATACGAACAGGTGTCGGTTTTGGTTCCCGGGAATTTTCCAGCGACAAAAAAATTACTAAAACTTAATAAATAATGCAATAAAATTCAAGAATGATGATTTTGGCACTTTTTTAAAATATTGGACAATTTTGGACATTTAATTAAAAATATAAACCGTAAAACTTGGGTTAAGATGCCCAATTACGCAGTTTTGATGCGTAATCACACCCCCCAACTAACGTTTTGCTAGTCGCTAGCAAATGACGTGAATGAATCTTAGGGTGGTGTCTACAACTACATACTCCGGTGATCATGAAATCAATGCACATGCGACATAATTATACCACTTCACATACAAGAACATAACTGAATTTTACACAAGCTTGTTCATATTCAATGCACACGACTCCAAAGCACGTCACTCATGCAAGTTTCATCGTTTATATGTCATTTAAGAGCAGTATACTCACATGAAGTTAATCAGAGGTACATTCAGAGTTAATGCAATCATATAAGTTCGAGTATAAACAGGTAAACTCTCGAGGTGTGTGTGATGTGTGTGACTCAGTACACCTAGGACGCCAGTGGACGCCTACAGAACGGTCGCTTTGACTCGGCCTAACTGGTATACCCTCAAGAATACTCAAAGAAAATGGGTTCACTCATCATATGTGAGGAGGAGTGTCGCGATCAAACATCCCACATATTAAAAGGAACAACGCTAAGTATATGGTATGGACTAGTCAGGAAAGGATCTAGCCTATCTATGAGGTGTCGGGTCCTTCACCCTAACATCTTCTCACCTACTCGCCATATCCAACTGAGACCACCCTAGATCAACTTACTCACAAACTTGTTGTGAATACATCTGAGGCATTAATCGGTTGAAGAATCTTCATACGTGGAAAATATGTGTCGTGTCCTTGTGATATGTATTTGGACCGACATTGACTTTTCATTTCATGCGCATGTGTATTGCTTATTCTTTATTTTGCTCATTCTTCATTTTCTGACTTTTCTTGATCAATTAGGACAATTCATAACACTTCTTTTGTAATCTTCATACCATCAATGGAATTGAGCTCGAATCGGAGTTCATGAATTAAGTCTATCTCTAGGGGTGGCTCAGCCTTCAAATTTTGAGTAGGCTACAAGACCCAGGTTCCTATCTCCCCACTAGATGTCACCTCTAGGTTAGCGAATCAAAAAACAAAGACTAGTGTACAAAGGAATCATCCAGAAAAAGAGAATTGAGTTCTATGAACTCTGATTTGATATTAACGCTCAAAAGGACAATAAATAGCTCAAGGATATCTCACAAGGTGTCATAGTCGCCACGGGTGCTCTCTCAGTGCTCACTGGAAACCCCAAGTGCAATGAATCACATGAATGTGTTTATTCAGCCTCGTGAGATGCATGTAGATACAGGAAATTATATAGTCAAATTAACACGAGTGTACTACCAATCAATTCTTCATGGAGTCATAAGATCATATAAAGAGAAACTACGCATGATTGACTCAAGTGTGTCATTCTTAAGTTTTATGCAAGTATGCGAAAGGTATATGCAGTGTTAAGCATGACACAATACAATGTAATTCCTCAGTGCTCCTCCTTTCTTTCTCTCTTTCTTTTTGATTTTTTGATTTTTTTGATTTTTTTTTGTTTTTTGTTTTTTTTAAACCCAATACGCGTACGTGCACAGTGTCACATGCGAATGCTCATCCCCCCCAACTAAAGTGGAACATTGTCCTCAATGTGAAAGCATAGGGGAAATAGAAAATACTGTGCACGGGAAAAGTAAGGCGTACCTGAGTGGCGAAATAATGGAAAACAAAGATCGAACTACAAGAAAATAGACCTGAAAACTAACTAAAAATAAAATAAAATAAAATAAAAGGAAAAGAAAAACATCATAATTGTCTTGGCGGAGGCTCTGGAGGAATTTCGTCTGGTGGCCGCAGGTCTATAAATTGCACCGGCGGTTCTCCAAATTTAAGCCGCCACAATCGATCAGTCGTCATACCTGCACGAAAATCAACCTAAAATGAATTAATGCGTGTCAAAATACCAAACAATTTGTGTACAGGTCGACCCTCGTGTGTGGATAAGAAAGGGTCTTTATTCAACATTGTGTCTAGGAAATGTACTTCTTTACGAACTAACGGTTGAGGGAAAGTGATCGGAATAATTACCTGCAGTTCTTTAGAAGCATTAACATTAAAGGTTTTACCTGATTTTTGAAAATTATATGCTCACCAGAATGGTTACCCTCTTTATCGGGTGTACATATCATCATACCACTGCAAGAGTCTACCTCCACATTAGGCTCCTTAACATCTTATTCAGGCAGGAGTGACGATTTCACGATTTCTGAGCTCGGAGTATGAGGTAACACAGGTTGGTACTCTGTATGAGTATCAGTCTCCTCATCGACTAACTGCTCCGCTTGTGGCCCCGTTTCCTCTGATTTTTCTTTGACCTCTTCTGGTTCAGCCATGACTTCTAGTGCTGGGACAACTGGTTGTTTGACGATGAGCATCTCAGGTTGGGGAAATTCTTTCTCGCTTCTCAAAGTGATGGCGGCCTCTACTACCTCAAAGAGATCATCGTGCATTTGTTGTTGTGGTTGCTGGTACTCTTGAGGACTAGGTTGAGGTTCTGCGAGCAATTCTTCGTTTTCTAAGATATCCAATTGTGTGCTTATCGCATTAATGGTATCCCGCAATTCATTATTATGATCAACTTGAGTTTGCATGAATTGCTGGAGCATGTTCGCCATATGTGTTATGCTATCCTTGAAAAGGTCTGACGACATACAGCTCGGAGAGATCTGTTGTGGCTGATATTAAGGCGGAGGGTTGTTTGGGCAGTTTGGTGACTCGTATGCATCACCACCACTAATTGTGCTGATAAGGTGTGCAGTTATGGGTGCCTGAGTGCATCGTGTGTTGCACTGTGGGACATTGTCAGCTAAGTAATCAAAGAATGATAATACCTGATCTGGATCCTCGCTGACGGGCTCTCCATTAGACATAGTCTGGACAAAATACTTGCAATCAAGAGTAAGAGCAGTATAAAAACAATCAGCTAACCTCCATGAGTCGAACCCGTGATGTGGACAAGGGCTTAGTAGATCCTTGAATCGCTCCCAACAAGCCCGAAATGTCTCGTCATCATGCTGCACAAAATTAAAAATTTGTTCCTACAAAAATTGAGTTATCTGTGAGGGACAAAATGTATGCAGGAATTCACACTCCATATTAGACCAATTAGTGATAGAATAAGGTCTCAAAGAATGAAACCAAATCAGTGCCCTATCCTGCAAAGTAGCAAGAAATAAATTCAGTCTAGTAGATTCGTCAGCTCTAGCATGAGAGAAAAACATGTTGCAGGTTAACTCAAACTCTGCTAGGTGCTGATAAGGGCACTCAGATTCCGTCCCGTAAAACTCGGGTAGCAATGACGTCCTCCCGCGCTGCATCATGAAATTAAGCTCGTCATAAGGCAAAACAGTGGAAGAGGATGCAGTGGCATATTCAAGCTGCAAAAAATCTATTATCGTGCGCGGTGCAGGTGCAGCCATTTTTCAAAACTCGATTTTTTTCTTTTTTTTCATTTTTTTTTATTTTTTTTTCTTTTTCTTAAAACTAATAAAAATGACGGGAAAAACATAAATTTGAGACTAATAACGACATTCCCCGGCAACGGCGCCAAAAACTTGACTCACTCGAAAAATGAGCAGCTCGGAAGCTATCCCAAGTATAGGAGTTACGTCGTGTAATATTAATCCCAAAGGCTAGATCGTCTCCTCAGGGAATGCGTTTAATTTCAAATTTAACGTTCTTCCAATCGAAAATAAAAATGCACTGAACTCAGTTCAGATTCGGGGTTTTTCAAGATTGTTCAATTTCACTTTTGATGAATTAAATGACACGTAATTTAAAACTCTAAACTAACATGCACTAAATAAAAGAAAACAAGAATAGAAACCCTACGTCTACTTAAAGAAACATTGGGACACGCGTTTATAAAAACTGGAAACCTAAAACATGGAACTAAAACATGCAAGAATGGAAACTCTAATCTACCTAAGGAAACATCGAAACACGCTCTAATTAAAAATGGTAACATTAATCATGGAATTAAAGCATGTAATGGAAACTCAATAAGATTCAAAGCATACAATAAAAACCATGACTTTAACACAAATCAAGAACCCGAACCAAAATGTAAATACATAAAAAATCTAAGCTTGAACGATACCAAAAAGTAAAAGTATGAACTTTAACAAAAAGGAACCTAACTAAATCAATCTTCATTTAGAAATTAAATTTTAAGAGGAAAAGATGACTAATTTAATAGAAACATATTTTTTTATTCTCCTTTCTTATTTTTTTTTATTTTAGAACTACTCTGGATCTTAAATCAATTGAATACTATGAATAAAATTTACTGTAAAAATACTTGAGAATTCAAACAATTAATTGAAATCTAATAACAGTAAATAAATTAAAATAACATTCAAAATCCAATCTTTTTCAATAAATAAAACAAGAATTAACTTAATGAAGAAAGAAGAATAACGAAAGAAAATAAAAAGGAGAGATAGATGGTGAGAGTGTATCTCGGCTGCCGTAGACAGTAGAGGTCACTGGTAGTGGCAGCAGGCTGCTGTGGAGTGCTTCGGGTCTGCTGTGGAGGAGCTGGAGGTCGGGGCTGGCTGTGCAGAGGGCGGAGTTGCAGAAGATGCTGCTGTGGTGGCTGCTGTTTGGGTTGCCGGAGCACAAGAGTTGCAGAGGATGCTGCTGTGCTCTGCTGTGGTGGCTGCTGATGTCGGGGCTGGCTGTGCAGCGGGCGGTAGCTAAACAGAGAACCAGAGGGAGAGGAAGAGCAGGGGAAGAGAGGAGAGTTTGAGGGAAAGAAAGTAAAGGGAAGAGAAGAGAGCAAGATGAAAAAAAAAAACAAAGCAAACTAAAGAGGAAGAAGAAGAAGAAGAGGAGGAAGAAGAAGAGGAAGAAGAGAGGAGAGTGGGGAGCCACGGGGGCTGCCTCTGTAGGAAAAGGAAGAGAAGGGTTAAATAGGATAGGGGGGAAAGCCCTAGACCCGGATAGGAGACCCGACCCGGCAACTTGACCCAATTGGAGTTGACCCGAATTGCTATATTTTTTCCATTTTTTTCATTCTCTATTCATCGCAAATCTGACTCTTTTGGAGCCTGTATCTCACAAAACTCAAAACATGAAAGTTGTAGATAATCCTTTTCTCTTTCTCCAAAAATTTGAATCGTCTCGATTGGAGCTCAAACGGAAAAGTTATATGTGAAATACGAACAGGTATCGGTTTTGGTTCTCGGGAATTTTCCTGCGACAAAAAAATTACCAAAAATTAATAAATAATGCAATAAAGTTCAAGAATGATGATTTTGGCACTTTATTAAAATATTGGACAATTTTGGACATTTAATTAAAAATATAAACCGTAAAGCCCGGGTTAAGATGCCCAATTACGCAGTTTTGACGCGTAATCAGGAATCCATTGATATCGTAATTTAAAAAAGCTTCAAATCCTTGTCATTAATTAGTTAAATTTAGAAATAAGGATTAATTGGTAAATACATTTGAAATAATTTTAAATAGCCAATTCAACTCCCCCCCCCCCCTTTTGGGATTACACCTAAAAGCTCCTAGGAGCCCAAAGAAATTTGCTAGAAGAGGAAGGTGTTGGTTTTAATGGAAAAGAAAATCTACAACAAAGACATCTTTACATGGGATATTTTGTAAAAAAGTCAAAATCATATGTTCCAACTAAGGATTATCCTAGAAATATTACATGTTTTAAATGTAAGAGGTTGGGTCACATAAAATTTGATTGTCCTTTCAAAAATAAAGATGTCAAAATTAAGAAAATATGGAAGGTCAAAGGACAATCTAACACTATCCCCCATGGACCCGAGAAAATCTGGGTACCAAAAGTAGTTATCTGATTGTGTTTTGCAGATATGCTTAAGATCATCCTCCTTAAAAGACAGATTGTATATGGGTAGCGGATGTTCATGTCAGAGGACCAGGGATAAAGCGAAGTTCACATCCATCACACCCAAGGATGAAGGATTTGTCACTTTTGGAGATAATGCTAAGGGAAGGATCACAGGTGTAGATAAAGTAGGTAATGATTCATCTCTAATTATAGATGATGTTTTACCGGTTGATGGTTTAGAGCACAATTTATTGAGTATAAGCCAACTGTGTGATAAAGGTTACAAAGTTTCTTTTGAACATGATAAGTGCATTGTTGAACACAAAACTGATAATAAGATTTTGTTCACTACTAAGCATTATGAAAACGTATATACCACCAATTTTGATAACTTAACCTCACAGAGTGTGACATGCTTCTTTGCTATGAATGAAATTAGTTGGATTTGGCATAGGAGACTAGGACACGCAAACATGGATTTAATATCTAAACTAGTTAAGGGAGACTTAGTTAAAGGATTGCCTAAGACAAAATTCGTCAAAGATAAAATTTGTGAGGCTTGACAACTAGGAAAACAAGCAAGATCAAAATTTAAGAAGAAAGAAATCTCTACTACTAGGCCACTCCAAATGCTACACTTAGACTTATTTGGTCCAAACCCAATTCAGAGTTTAGGAGGAAAATCATACGCATTCGTGATAGTTGATGATTTTTCAAGATATACATGGGTACTATTCTTAGGTCACAAAGATGAAGCATGTGAACAATTTATAAACCTGTGCAATAAAATCCAAAATGAAAAGGGATATACTATCACTAAAATTCGAAGTGATAGGGGTAGAGAATTTAAAATCCAAGGCATGGAAGACAATTGCAATTCATTAGGAATAGCTCATAATTTTTGGCCCCTAGAACACCACAACAAAATGGTGTAGTTGAAAGGAAGAATAGGTCTATACAAGAAATGGCCAGAACTATGCTTAACGAACATAAATTACCTAAGTATTTGTGGGCTGAGGTAGTAAAAACCACCTGCTATGTGCTAAATAGAGTTTTGATTAGACCATCATTAAATAAGACTCCGTACGAATTATGGAATGGTCATAGACCAAACATATCATATTTTCATGTATTTGACTATAAATGTTTTATGCTTAGAGATAATGAACATCTAGGAAAGTTTGATATGCAATCAGATGAACGTATCTTCCTATGGTATGCCTTAGTTAGTAAAGCCTATAGAGTATATAACAAACGAACATTAACGGTTATAGAATCTATTTATGTAGTGTTCGATGAGTCAAATCCCTTCTCCAAAAGAACTTATGAAGATAAAATTGTGATAAACAAAGAATTTGAGACACTATCCATTGAGAATGATTCAGAAAAGAAAAATGAAATTAAGGAACAATCCACTGAAACTAGTCAAATTAAAAATGAGGTTAATGAGCCACCTAGAGAATGGAAATACATAAAGAATCATCCCATTGATCAAATAATAGGTGAACCATTACATGGAGTAGTCACTCGATCCTCACTTAGGAATATGATTAGTCATTTTGCATTTCTATCTCAAGAAGAACCTAGGAATGTGAATGAAGCAATTGAGGATAAATCATGGGTGTTGTCCATGCAAGACGAGTTAAACCAGTTTGAGAGAAATAAAGTATGGACATTAGTTCCTAGACCTGAGGATAAGTCAATCATTGGAACAAAATGGATATATAAGAACAAAAAAGATGAACATGGGATAGTCGTTGGAAATAAGGCTAGACTAGTAGCTCAGGGATAAAACCAGGAAGAAAGAGTAGATTTTGAAGAAACCTTTGCACCTGTAGCTATAATAGAAGCCATTCGAATGCTTTTAGCATATGCAGCTTTTAAGGATTTTAAGCTATATCAAATGGATGTCAAGAGCGCATTTTTAAATGGCTACATAAATGAAGAGGCATATGTAGAATAACCCACCAGGCTTGGAAAACCATAAGAATCCAAATCACATGTATAGACTGACAAAAGCCCTGTATGGTTTAAAGCAAGCTCCTAGAGCATGGTATGAAAGGCTAAGCGGTTTTCTATTAGAAAATGGATTTATCAGAGGAAAGATAGATACAACTCTATTCATAAAGTCTAAGAAAAATGACATTCTCCTAGTTCAAGTATATCTAGATAATATCATATTTGGAGCTACAAATAAAGAATTGTGCAATGAATTTGCTAATACTATGCAAAAGGAATTTGAAATAATCATGATGGGTGAACTAAATTTCTTTCTAGGACTTCAGATCAAACAAGCGAAACATGCAATATTTATAAATCAATCGAAGTATATTAGAGATCTACTCAAAAAGTTTAATATAGAAGATGGAAAAATACTAGGAACACCTATGAGCATTTCATTGAAATTAGACAAAGATGAACAAGGTATTCCAGTAGATGTCAAGCTTTATTGTGAAATGATTGGTAGCTTACTTTATCTAACTGTCAGCAGACCTGACATAATGTTTAGCGTATGTTTGTGCGCAAGATTTCAAGCAGCACCAAAAGAGTCACGTTTGGTAGGTGTTACATCTTTTGAGATTATCAGCTATTCAGATGCTGATTTTTCGGGTAGCAAAGTGGATAGGAAGAGCACAAGTGGTACTTCTCATTTCTTAGGAAATTCGTTAGTCTCTTGGTTTTCCAAGAAGCAGAATTCAATTGCTCTTTTCACAGTTGAGGCAGAATACATAGTGGTAGGTAGTTTTTGTGCTCAAATGCTATACATTCACAAACTAAGCATATAAAGATACAACATCACTTTCTTCGTGATCATGTGCCAAAAGGAGATGTGACACTTGATTTTGTATGCACGGATGAACAATAGGCAGACATATTCACGAAACCACTTACGGAGGATAGGTTTATCCAAATAAGGCGTGAATTAGGCCTGATGCATAGTCGAGAGGTTGCCTAGAATTACATTATATAACATATTTTAGGGGGAGCAATGTCACTGTATTCACAATTTGTTAAAAAATTTCATAGTTAGCTCATTTATTCTTATTCGATATCACTTTTTTAAGATGTAAACATTTGGTATCACTTTAATTAACATTTGGTATCCTCACAAAGTCTTTGAAATTTATCACTATGTATGTTCACAATGCAATTTACATTCTACAACATAGATTTATGAATTAGAAAGAGGGATGGTTGTTGTCAAAAGGGGGAGAAATAATTTTTTTGGTCAAATCTAATGGTTGAATAAGTTTTAAAACTTTAAGATTTCAAATGGGAGAAGAACATAAGGTTATGTCCACTCATGTATTATTGTTATACACTTTTTTGTTAATGTCAAAAGGAGGAGAAGAATTAGGGCAATAATAGAAAATTTGGGTAAAGGGTGCGAAGAATAGCAAGAATAGCAAAAATTGTTAGCAACACTAGTTGTGTAATGGGGGAGAACAATCAGGCTATAGGAGAAGAATCATGTGCATATTTCACTTGGAATTAGGCTAAAACAACGTGTGTATGAACATGAGCATATTTCATTTGGCATGAGCATATTTCACTTACTGAATATTTGATGCATTAATTAAAGGGGAGCCTTGTTAAGCGTAACCCATTTTTATTTTATATTTTTGCTCGTGTATTTGTCATCATCAATAAGGCGAGATTGTTGACTCTATGAGTCCAATTCGGTTTTGATAATGACAAATCACTTGGTATTTGATTTGTGCATTGAGATTGTGAATAAGAGCTATATTAAGCATGCACGGAAGGATAACAAACCATGGAAGCCATAAAGAATAAAGCATACATGTAATAACCCAAGGAATTTTTCAACATCTCATCGATGAACACAGGGGTTTTTTTGACGAGGGTTCTTGAGTGTCTCGACGACGAAAGCACGTCTCATCGATGAGAAGAAATCGAGATAGGGTTTAAGGTAGATTGAAACTCGTAGACGAGGGTGCAGATTCATCGACGAACTTTCTACAGGACTTGTCGATGAGGTGACGTGTCTCATCGACCAATCCGGCTTTATAAATAGTGAAAACTCGAATTTTTAACAGAATTCTAGTGCAAATTATCCCCTCTCTCTCTCTCTCTCTCTCTAAAACACAACCCTCCCCTTCTCTCTTCGACCCTGGCTCTGTTTCTCGCCGCATCAACTATCTGAAGCCACCACGACGCTCCTGGGGAAGTTCTCTGCAAGTCTGCCGGAGCAGATCATCGGTGGAAGTGGTTTGAAATTCATCCCAAATTCATGATAATGTGTTTTATTTAGAAAATGCTTTCCCTGCAGTTATAGAAAATGTTGTATGCAAGAAAATACTGATGTTTGGTTTTGGGGGATGTTGATTTTAGGGAGTTGATCTGGGAACTCTGCGGGTATAGGGCCAGAATTTAGTAGGGGCTTTTCAGATTTAAGGTAAGGGAAATATGCTATGCTAGGAGATTAACTTATGTTATCAGAAATTATATATATATATATATATATATGCATGTATACTAGTTATTATACAGAATATGAATTTTTAAAGTATATGTGGCTTGAGTAGATATTATCTGTTATGGAGTTTTATACAGATTTTCAATATATCAAGTTGTACAGATATAATTAGATATTTACAGATTTTATACAGACAGAATGTGTATACATATATAGTTTTTTTTTTATTCAGATGATTACACAGACAGATATATATATATATATATATATATATATATAATAGTATATAGATGTTTATTCAGATCAGTATATGCAGTGTATATAGAAAGCTATATTTTCCTAAATGCCATAACACTCAGAGTATAAAGATAGATTATACAGACAGAGTATACAAACAGATGATACAATTTAGCATGAAGACGCTACAGTTATTCAGATATTACAGAATTTACAGTACAGAACTACAGTGTTATGGTTATTTTAGAAACATGATGAAAATAGTAAATAAGTATATATATGTATATATATAGTATAAGATCCCTAAGAAAAGATTACAGATAGATACTAATATAGAATACAGAGCACGGTACCATTGCTAATATAGATAAAGTACAACCACATATCTCAGATAGTGTGTGGGTACCGTCAACTGTGCTCGAAGAGATTGTAGCTCCCCAGTTCGCTGGGTTGAGGGTGCCAGTTTGACGAGGTAGCAGTTAGTCCCGCACCTAGGAGAGTATGTAGTTTGGCCGGGTTGAGGTAGAGTAGAGTATAGTGACTTATCTGGAGGGCCGACCAAATTAAATCCCGCTTACGAACCGCACAACCCTATCATGAGGGGTCAAATCATAAGATACAGAGTTCTAGGAATAAAACACGGTTATGTATACATATACAGTTTTACAGTATTTGATAAATATAGTATGATATTAATAGTATGAAAAGTAGAATACTCAGATGATACCGTTATGTTTTAAACTGCAAAAATTGTAAGATATGCTTTACAGATTTGTCATTTTATTATAGCTCAGATTTTTATATTAAAGTATATGTAACTTAATCGCCACACACTAATAATAGCATATTTCCACTTACTAAGCCTCGACTCACCTTATCATTCTAACATTTTTCAGGTGAGCCAGTTAGGTGAGCAGATCAGGCTCGCGAATAGAGATTTCTTGATTACCCAAGTTATAGGATGAGTTTGTGATAGAATTTTGTATTTTTTGGGTAGATGATACTGGAAGGAAATGTTTTATGGCTATAGTCTGTATGAACTGAATTTTGGTATTATACAGTAAATATGATTGTATGACTTGTGTTTCCACTGCATAGGTATGATTATATATATATATATGAAAAAAAAATTAGGTGAGAATTCTGAGGACGTTACATTTTGGTATCAGAGCTTAGGTCGCTAGGTTCTGTAGACTCTAGAGGGCAGTGGGAAACAATATCAGAATATAGGAAAAAGAATTTGAGGTTTTGTTCTGTGATCTAAATATAGGATTTCGTGGTGGTTTCTTTATTTTTCCTGGGGTGACGATTTCAGGAAAACCATAGTAAACTATCAACGAGTCGTGTGTTTGGGTTGCAAGATTGGATTTTGGGGCTAGGATCAGGGAAATGGTTAATGGTGGATTTGAAGTTCTAGTTAAATGAGATAAGTTAGGTCTATATAGGAAAAAGGATTCTGAAACGGTATTCTATATATTTGCAGGATGGACCGAGGAGGCAGTAGCGCCGACGCCAGTGGTGATGATGGAGCAGGTCCTTCTAGCGTAGGAGGTGGAGATTCAGATGCAGTACTACGTAGTATGACTCAGCAAGTTATGGCTGAGATAGCGCGGAGCTCTAAAGAGCATGGAGGTCCATCTCCAGTTCAGGAATATACCATAGAGAAATTTATGAAGATGAATCTACCGGCATTTTCAAGAGCAGCTGACCCTGCAGTTGCTAAGAACTAGGTGCAGGAGGTAGAGAAGATCCTGATAGTACTTCACTGCACTGACGATCAGAGAGTGTTGTATGATACATATAGGATGGCAGGGGAGGTCGAGAGATGGTGGTCAACCACCAAGCTATTGGAGGAGCAGAGGGCGATTCCAGTGCCGATGACCTGGGCTCGATTCAGGGACGTGTTCTTCGATAGGTACTTTCCTGCCTCAGTCAGAGAGGCTCAAGTACAAGAGTTCTGAGTCTGACCCAGGGGTCGATGACTATCCAGCAGTATGCTGCGAGATTTATTGAGCTCTCGCATTTCTGCCCCTATATTGTTCTAGACAAAGTGAAGAAGGCGAGAATATTTAAGAGGAACCTGAGGTGAGATATTTATAGGCAGGTGGCAGTACTGAGGATCCAAGATTTCTCTGAGTTGGTTGTCAAAGCTATTACAGTAGAGGAAAGTTTGCTGAGGGAGACTGAGATGTAGAGTCAGAAGAAGAGGACCGCACCCTTGAGTTTTCAGGCGGGTCCTAGTCGAGGCCTTTGGAGAGAAGGTAGATCTGGGTGAGGCTAGAGGCAGATGGTAAAGCATGATGGATTTCAAGGCTGACAGCTTCCTACCATTTGTCCTAGATGTGGACGGAGACGCCTAGGTGAATGCCGGCTAGGGGAGAATGTTTGTTATCGCTATTGGAGACCCGGCCATATGGCTCGATCTTATCAGATGCCATCTAATTATGCATCAGCTCCCAGACCATTTCGAGGTGGATACCAAGCGCCCCGCGGTGGTCAGCAGAGGAACATTGCGCCGATGAGGGTCTATGCGTTGACGTCGGGTGACGCTAAGACGGCCGGAGATGTAGTTACAGATACTCTTATTGCTTTACCATATAAAATTGTTGTTTTTTTTTATACAGGTGCCACCCACTTTTTAATATCAGTGGGGTATGTCATAATAACTGAGATAGAGACCCAGCTATTAGATGTAGAATTATCTGTGGGTACACTGATGAGATCAGTGGTAAAATGCAGGAATGTGCTTCAAAATTTCCCAGTAAGTATTCAAGAGAGTATTATCAACTGAACTCGTGATCCTAGATATGCCGAGGTTTGATGTGATACTGGGCATGGATTGGCTAGCTACTCATCACGCTAGCATAGATTGCCATCATAAAGAAGTGATTTTCAGACCCCTGGGTAAGCCAGCATTCATATTCGTGGGATCATGCATACGTGCCTCGCCACAGTTGGTGTCGGCTATTCAGGTGAGAAGACTGCTACAAGGTGGTTTCCAGGGGTATGTCACATACATAAAAGATTTTGCAAAGGAAGAATTAAAACAAGTTGACATACCAGTAGTTAGGGAATTTCCAAATGTATTTCCAGAAGAGTTTCCTAGTTTGCCGCCTGACTGTGAGATTGAGTTTATTATAGATCTATTGTCGGGATCTGCACCGGTATCTAAAGCACCGTATCGTATGACTCCGATTAAACTGAGAGAATTGAAAGATTAGCTATAGGAATTGCTTGATAAAGGTTTTATTAGGCCCAGTGTGTCGCCCTGGTGAGCACCAGTTCTATTCGTGAAAAAGAAGGATGAGACCATGAGGTTGTATATCGATTACAAGGAGATAAATAAACTAACATTCAAGAATAAATATCCTCTCCCTAGGATCGACAATTTATTTGATCAACTCTAGAGGACCCGGATTTATTTTAAAATTGACGTGCAGTCAGGTTACCTTTGGGTGAAGGTTAGAGCAAAAGATATATCGAAGACCGCATTTCGTACCAGATATGGGCATTACGAGTTTTTGGTAATGCCATTTGATTTGAGTAACGCACCAGCGGTATTCATGGATTTAATGAATCGAGTGTTTTATCCGTATTTGGACCAGTTTGTAGTTGTATTTATTGATAATATATTGGTCTACTCGAGGAGTCTTGAGGAGCATGAGCATCATTTGAAGCTGGTACTGCAAATATTGAGAGAGAGAGAAAATTATATGCAAAATTCAAGAAATGTAAGCTGGTTAAGGCAGATTACTTTTCTTGGCCATGTGATCTATGACACGAGTATATCAGTCGATCTAAGTAAAATAGAAGCAGTACTGAATTGGGAAAGGTCGGGAAGTGTTCAAGAAGTCAGGAGTTTTCTAGGATTGGCAGGCTATTACTGGCGCTTCGTAGATGGCTTCGCTAGGCTATCAAGTCCATTAACACAACTTACGAGGAAAAATATAAAGTTTGATTGGACCGATGATTGCAAGCAGAGTTTCCAAGAATTAAAGCAACAGTTAGTTTCAGCCCGGTATTAGCTATTCTATCAGGGGAGGATGGGTTTGTAATATACAGTGATGCCTCTTTGAAGGGTCTTGGATGCATGTTGATGTAGCACGACAGGGTTATTACATATGCGTTTAAACAGCTTAAAGAATATGAGAGAAATTATCCTGTCCATGATTTAGAGTTAGTTGCAGTGATGTACGCTCTCAAGATCTGGAGACATTACCTATATGGTATAAAGTGCGAGATTTTCATGGATCACAAGAGCCTGAAATATTTCTTCACCCAAAAAGAACTAAATATGAGGCAAAGAAGGTGGCTGGAACTCATTAAAGATTATGACTGCACCATTAGTTACCACCCAGGGAAATCGAATGTAGTGGCAAATGCTCTGAGTAGAAAATCAGTAGGACCTATACTGGTAGCTATGGAGATTCAGCACTCGATTTTGGTGGATTTGGAGCGGCTCAGCATAGAGTTAATATAGGAGAGTTCTCAGGCAGTCATTGTCAGACGAGTGATTCAGCCTACATTATACGAGAAGATAAAGGCCGCTCAGGGTGATGACATAGAGTTGGCAAAGGTAATGGCTAGAGTATGGGATGGTCAGGGTGAGGAATTCAGCATATCAGATGATGGAGCCCTGGGTTTCCGTACTAGGCTCTGTGTTCCTGCATATACCGAGATCAGGAGAATTATATTGGAGGAGGCTCACAGATCCCTATACACTATACATCTAGGTAGCACTAAAATGTATCAGGATTTGCGAAAGTATTTCTGGTGGAGTGGAATGAAGAGGGGATAGCCGAGTCTGTTCAGCAGTACTTGACATTCCAGCATGTTAAAGTTGAACACTAGAAACTAGGAGAACAGTTGCAGCCATTGTTCATTCCAGAGTGGAAATGGGATCACGTTTCGATGGATTTCATTACAGGATTACCACAGTGTGACAGGGGTTGAATGCGATTTGGGTGGTTGTTGATCGTTTGACGAAGAACGCTCATTTCATTCCGATTAAAGTCGGTTATTCCATGTACAGATTGAAAGAAATATATGTTCAAGAGATAGTTTGTGTTCATGGAGTACCAGTATCCATAGTCTTAGACCGAGATCCTCGGTTTACTTCGCAATTTTGGAAAAGTTTTCAGGAGGCTATGGGTACATAGTTAGCTTTTAGCACTGCTTTTCATCCCCAGACAGATGGTCAGACCCAGACATTAGAAGATATGTTTTGTGCTTGCGTGCTGGATTTTGGGAGTAGCTGGAATTAGTTTCTACCACTAGTTGAATTTGCTTATAATAACAGCTACCAAGCTAGTATCCGCATGGCTTTGTACGAGGCATTGTATGGTGAGAGATGTTGATCTCCTCTTTTTTGGGATGAGGTAGGCGAGAGGCGAGTTTTGGGTCCCAAGATTGTTCAACAGGTGTATGATAAGGTTCGACTAATTAAAGAAAGAATCAGTACTGCTCAAAGTTGGCAGAAAAGCTATGCAGACACTCGCCATCGGGAGTTAGAGTTTGACGTGGGAGAATTGGTTTTCTTGAAGGTAGCTCCTCTGAGAGGAATTATGAGATTTGGGAAGAATGGCAAGTTGAGCCCTAGGTATATTGGTCCTTTTGAGATACTAGAGAAGGTAGGGCCAATTGCCTATAGGCTAACTTTGCCACCAATGTTATCTAGAATACACGATGTACTCCATGTTGCCATGTTAAGGAAATACGTCCTAGACCCGTCCCACATAATCAACTATGTAGAGATAGAACTCAAGGATTCACTAGCTTATGAAGAGATGCTAGTATAGATTTTAGACAGAAAGACACAAGTATTGCGCACCAAAGAAATTCAGTTAGTAAAATTTTTGTAGAAGAATCATGCTATAGAGGAAGCTTCTTGGGAACTCGAGGAGCAGATCAGATAGAGATACCCATAATTGTTCCAACAAAGTTAGTGGTAATAGGTAAAGTATAAGTAGTTAGATAGAGTTTCTCTTGCAAGTACATGTATTGAATTAGTTAGTAGGTAGTCTTTTAATTTTATTTATGCAATCTCCCAGAACTTGGATTATAACCACGGTATTCCTCCGCCATAAGTGAGGGTAAGTAATAAAATAAGTAGACCATTTGCCTTTATGGGATGATAGATGATGGTACAGATAGTAAATTTCGAGGACAAAATTTTATAAAAAAGGGAGAATGTAATAACCCAAGGAATTTTTCAGCATCTCGTCAACGAACACAGGGATTTCATCGATGAGAGTTCTTGAGTGTCTCGTCGACGAAGGCACGTCTCATCAACGAGAAGAAATCGAGAGAGGGTTTAAGGTGGACTAAAACTCGTCAACAAGGATGTAGGTTCATCAACGAACTTTCTACAGGACTCGTCGATGAGGTGACGTGTCTCGTCGATGAATCCGGCTCTATAAATAGTAAAAACTCATATTTTTAGTAGAATTCCAATGCAAATTACCCTCTCTCTCTCTCTCTCTCTCTCTCTCTCTCTCTCTCTCTATAAAATGCACCCCTCCCCTTCTCTCTTCGATCCTGGCTCCCTTTCTTGTTGGATCGACGATCTGAAGCCAACACGACGCTCCTGGGGAAGTTCTCTACAAGTCTGCCGAAGCAGATCGTCGGTGTAAGTTGTTTGAAATTTACCCCAAATTCAGGATAAGGTGTTTTATTTAGAATATGCTTTCCCTGCAGTTATAGGAAATGTTGTATACAGGAAAATACTGATGTTTGGTTCTGGGGGATGTTGATTTCAGGGAGTTGATCTGGGAACTCTGCGGGTATAGGGCTAGAATTTAGTAGGGCTTTTCAGATTTAAGGTAAGGGAAATATGCTATGCTAGGAGATTTACTTACATTATCAGAAATTTTATATATATATATATATATATATATATATATGCATGTATACTAGTTATTATACAGAATATGAATTTTTAAAGTATGTGTGGCCTGAGTAGATATTATCTATTATGGAGTTTTATACAGTTTTTCAGTATATCAAGTTGTACAGATATAGTTAGATATTTACAGATTTTATACAGACAGAATGTGTATACATATACAATTTTTTTTATTATGATGATTATACAAACAGATATATATATATATATATATATATATATATATATATATATATATATAACAGTATACATATGTTTATTCAGATCAGTATATGCAGTGTATATGGAAAGCTATGTTTTCCTAAATGTCATAACACTATGAGTATACAGATAGATTATACAGATAGAGTATATAGACATATGATACAGTTTAGCATCAAGATGTTACAGAATTTACAGTACAGAACTACAGTGTTATGGTTATTTTGGAAACATGATGAAAACAGTAAAAGAGTATATATATGTATATATTTAGTATCAGATCCCTGAGAAAAGAATACAAATAGATACTGATATAGAATACAGAGCACGGTACCGTTGCTAATATAGATAGAGTGCAACCACATATCTCAAATAATGTGTGGGTACCGTCAACTGTGCTCGGAGAGATTGCAGCTCCCCAATTAGCTGGGTTGAGGGTGCTAGTTTGACGAGGTAGCAGCCAGTCCAGCGCCTAGGAGAGTATGCAATTTGGTCAGACTAAAGTAGAGTAGGGTATAAAGACTTATCTAAAGGGTCGACCGAATTAAGTCCCGCCTACGGGCTGCACAACCCTGTCATGAGGGGTCAAATCATGACATATAGAGTTCTAGGGATATAAGCACAGTTATGTATATGTATACAATTTTACAGTATTTGATAAATATAGTATGATATTAACAATATGAAAAGTATAAAAATCAGATGATATAATTATGTTTTAAACTGCAAAAAATGTAAGATATGTTTTACAAATTTATCATTTTATTATAGCCCAGATTGTTATATTAAAGTATATGTAACTTAGTCGCCACACACTAGTAATAGCATATTTCCACTTACTGAGCATCGACTCACCCTATCATTCTAACATTTTTCAGGTGAGCCAATTAGGCGAGTAGATCAGGCTCACGAATAGAGATTTCTTGATTACCCAAGTTGTAGGGTGAGTTTGTGACAGAGTTTTGTATTTTTAGGGTAGTTGATACTGGAAGGAAATGTTTTATGGCTATAGCATGTATGAACTGAATTCTGGTATTGTATAGTAAATATGATTGTATGACTTATGTTTCCGCTGCATAGGTATGATTATATATATATATATATATATGAAAAAAAAATCAGGTAAGAATTTTGGGGACATTATAATACATATCTGGGCAAGATCAATGGAACTCAAAGAGTACAAGAATGAAGATGCAATTACCAAGTTCAAGAGTGTCATGAGAATGGGTACTTAGAACTCATGTATTTACATTTTTATATGATTTTATTTGAGGCTCAAATCATAAACTAGAATGACCTTAGGACTCATGCATTTCATGAACATCATTAAGGGGCATTCATGGACTTGGATACATTTTCAAAACGCCTGAAAAGATTTTTATAAAAGAGCCAAGAAAGAGAGCAAAGCAATTTTTCAAAGTATAAAGAAAAAATTTAGGATTTGGGAACTTCAGTAGACCAAACTCAACGGTCAGGCGCTTGAAGTTGCCACTTGAGAAGACCGAAGTTAACCTCATTCGTCTGAATAATTTTTTCAAAAGACCGAAGATTAAGTTTAGTTGCCTAAAGAATTTATGGTGAAACATAGAACCTAGCAAAAGCACCTCAAAAGACTGAACTTAGACTTCAGTCGTCTAAACCTGACACTTCTGTCGTCTGAATCCCAAACTTTAGTCGTCTAACCCTGTATCCAGGTTAATTTTTTTAAGCTCTAAGGAACTTCAGTCATCTGGACTTTTGAGCTTAGTTGCCTGAACTTGCTGAAAAACTTAAAAATATAATTTTTAATAAGATAACTCCTAAGATATTTTTTGATCCAATGGTTGAGATCTATTCTAAGGGCAAGATACCTATATATTGAACATCTAAACCCTAGTGCTGAAGCTAAGACTTTTGGAAGAGAAGAGAACAAACCTTTTGCATACAATTGAAGAGATTGCACCGCTGAAACCTTTGCCTGAGATTTCAAAGTTCTTACATCGAATCCGAGCTAAGGCTACCTCATTTTATCAAAAAGCAATCTATCTATCATTGTGGAATCATTTGGGTATTTAGGTTTGGTAAATTGATCTACACGTTGATATTTCTTCTCATTGAGTTCTTCATATAAATTGATTTGTTTGATTGATATATATTTTTCAAAGAACTTCACATTTCAAAATCTATTGTTGAAATAAGCTGAGTGATTGATAGTGAGTATACTTTCATATAGATTATTTAGAAAATATCACTACTTAATAAAGAGCTTCATCATTTGTTAAATAGTTTGATTCAAGTGTGTTTTCAGTTAAAGGATCAATATTTTAGATATATTAAAAACACTTGATTAAATATCCTTGGTGTTCATAAATATTTATTTTATTGAGGGATATTCTCTTTGGAAAACTTTATATTCAGTTTTTGATCTTTGGAAATCATAATATATATATATATATTTATTTTATTGAGGGATATTCTCTTTGGAAAACTTTATATTCAGTTTTTGATCTTTGGAAATCATATTATATATATATAGATTTGGATATTACAAAGATCGTGTTGTGGTTGAATATTTGAAAGAGAGCTTTTTTATTTTGATTGATTCTAGATAAAGCTTTTGATAAGTTCACATTAGATATTCATGCATTTTTCGCAAAGTGAATTAGAACCTAAATTTTCTCCAAAACTTTTAATTATATCATTACTTGGGAGTTTTCGTAAAAAGGGAAATTGTGTATTGAAGCATATTCATTCATTAATGATTGTATCGTTACATACATTTTGAGCTTCAAGTTTCATCATATGATTATGTAGTAGGAATTTCAATTGTACTCACTAGCTTTGTTAGAAGCAACATTGAGTGTTTGTAGATTTCATATTGTATTATAATCACAGTTCGAGCTGTGAACCAGGTTTGAGGAGAGAGTTGTATCTCTTGTAAGTAACAGAATAGGAAGAAGTTGTACCTCTTGTAAGTAGCGGATTGTAAGGGAAATTCTGTCCCAATTTAAGGAGCA
Organism: Malania oleifera; assembly: GCF_029873635.1. NCBI lineage: Eukaryota > Viridiplantae > Streptophyta > Magnoliopsida > Santalales > Ximeniaceae > Malania > Malania oleifera. Next base: position 28,979,364 of record NC_080418.1, on the reverse strand, counting down.
AGAATTATAATGGAATCCTTGAATGGGTTGCTCAAGGCGAGGACGTAGGCCGGGTTGGCTGAACCTTGTAAAATCGCGTTCGCATTCTCTCTTCCTTTACTCTCTTTATTTTCCGCATTGCATTTCAATATCTAGCTTGCTTGTGTATGTTGAATAAATCCACACACACTTAATTAGGTAAAAAGAAATTCATTGATATTGTAATTTAAATCAACTTCAAATCCCTGCCATTAATTAGTTAAATATAGAAATAGGGATTAATTGGTAAATAAGTTTAAAAGAATTTAAAATACCCAATTCACCCCCCTATTGGGATTACACCTAAATCAACAAAGAAGATTTACACCAGTATAATCAACGCATACTGATAATGTAAGAACTATAAGCTCAAATGTATATGTGTGCAAACAACAGTAAGAGTAATGTCTATATTCAATCACGCACAAAAGTATATCAACAAGCTAATCTTTGAAACTATGTATAGATAAAAATCTCAATCACAGTTTAGGGTTTCGAAGATTTCTACCAAGAGTAATCACAATACCCCAAAAATAATTTCTCAATAATTAAGCACAAAGAGATATTCAAAAGTAAGCTTGTGAATTTTTTTTTTTTTTTTTTTTTGCACACTCAAAAATACAAACTCATTGAGTCTTGCAATAATAATGCAAAAAGTCACTAGTGACTAGATTTTCCCACACACTGGTTTATCAAATAAAATCTAGGGAAAAATCTTATGTTCAACTCTCAATCCGAAAATCAAATGCACAATACAATGAGAGTTTCCTAACAAAATAGAACAATGTATAATCACTCAAATAACTCTCACAAGGTTTGTTTTAGCAAAAGAATGAGTGTATGAGAGTGTATAGGCTTTGTATTTTGCAAAAGGGTTCTAAAAAAACAAAGAATATTTTGCTAATCGGATTGCTAATGAATTACTAAACTAAGCAAATGAACCCATATATATACAGAAGGCCTAAATTATAACCATTGGGGATACATAGGGAATAATTAAATTTGTTTTAAATGAGTTTAATAAAATTAATCTAGTTTAATCCCAATTAATTGTGGTATAACTTAAGCCAACTAGAGAGTTTCGGTCAACCGAGCCATAGGTTCAGACGTCCAAACAGACACAACGATAAAAGTTGCTTTTCCGTGTTTAGGTGCCTAAATGAGGATTCAGTTTGCTGACCAAGGCAATTTTCTAATTTATCTGAGGTTCGGTCGCCTGGTCTCAAGTTTGGTATGCCGAACTTGAACATTCGGTCGCCTAGGGGTATTTTGAACGTGAAGTTCGGGCGCCTGAGTTGTTGGAAAAAGTTAGGGCTTGAGTTTGGTCGATCGTGGACACTCACTTCATTCTGAGTTCGGTCGCCCGAAGGCAAGTCAACTTTTTGACCATTCAACGGTTCGGTCGACCGAGGTGTTTTGAACATCAAGGTTCGGTCACCCGAAACTCTAATAATTTAACATTTTAAGTCATGTTTTAATTCAATAAGTTCCCCTTATAGTATATGTGATAATGGAGACTATCCTAAGTGTAAGTCCAAGGACCTAGGGTTTTTCTAAGGTCTTTGAGCTTATTAGTTCCTACATGCATGATATGCATTAATTATTACAGACCTTTCCTACTTTACTATTATAGACTTGAATTAAACTTAATTTAAAATTACAAAAAATGAATCTTCTGGGTCTTCTTTTGCTTCAAGGTAACATATGCCATCATACGATCTTACAAATATAAACATGCACACAAACTTGATAGACATTAAATACCAGAATATTTGTCATAATCAAAACAAGGTATGACCTATAAGGTTAAAAAAATTATTATATAAATTATATTATGTGGTATTATATGATGATAATTGTGATACTATATTGGTTTCTTGAATAATTGGGAATACTATGGTAATCGTTATGAAGTTCGTACTAGTGCTGATGGGGAGGTATGCTCAGTATGGAAATTGTGTTGTGAAGTTCGTATTGATGCAGATGGGGAGGTATGCTCAATATGGAAACTATGTTGTGAAGTTCCTACGAATGCTGATGGGGAGGTATGCTTAGTATGGAAACTATCTTGTGAAGTTCCGACTGTTACCGATGGGGAGGTATGCTCAGTATAGAAATTATGTTGTGAAGTTCCTAGTGGTGCCAATGGGAAGTTATGCTTAGTATGGAAATTATATTGTGAAGTTCCTACTGATGACGATAGGGAGGTATGCTCAATATGGAAACTATGTTGTGAAGTTCCTCAATATAGAAACTATCTTGTGAAGTTCCGACTGTTACCGATGGGGAGGTATGCTCAGTATAGAAATTATGTTGTGAAGTTCCTAGTGGTGCCAATGGGAAGTTATGCTTTGTATGGAAATTATATTGTGAAGTTCCTACTGATGTCGATAGGGAGGTATGCTCAATATGGAAACTATGTTGTGAAGTTCCTATTGGTGCGGATGGGGAGGTATGCTGAGTATAGAAACTATGTTATAAAGTTCATACTGATGTCGATGGGGAGGGATGCTCAGTATGTATTTCATAATTAAATGTATAGAAACTGTGGAAATTATGTTGTATTATGTAAGATACATATAAGTAGATTTATGTAAACAGAGAAAATTTATTGAACCAAAGTAGGTGTGAGTACAATTTTGTATGATTTCACAGTTGGAGTTAAATTAATTAATGGATGTATTTTTACTACACTAAAACTCATCTACTACACACTGATAATAATCTATTCCATCTTACTGAGAGGTGTCTCAACCCATCATTATCTAATATTTTTTCAAAAGCCATGAGGAGTAAAATAGTAATCAGAGTAGCGTAGTCGAAGCATGGGTGGGATAGAAGGTTTTATTTAAAATAGATTTGTTGACTCTATTAGTCCTTCCCATTTTGATCATGACAAATCCAATGGTTCTTACCTGTGCACTGAGTTCTTTGAACAGGATCATCCTTTGTATGCACTAAGGGTAGAAACACATGAAAGACATAAGGAATGCAAAGACCACATCACATATGGCATTTGAAGAGCAAAGAGGTCGAAGAACAAAAAGAATGAAGACCGTTTGTTTATTATAATTGCATTTCATTTGGGTTTGCAATAATTATGGTCTGTAATAATTAATGCATTACATGCTTGATAGGTTGTATAAGCTCAATGACCATAGATTGACCTTAGGACCCCATGTACATAATGAAAAATATCTTATGCTAAAATGTCACATTTATACAAATAGGGATAAAACTTAGGGTCATAATTAAGGTCAAAATTATGTTTTTGAATAGCCTCGGTCGACCAACCCCTTCTAGTAATAACCAGCTTGGTCGACCGAACACTCTGTTGGCTAAAAAGTCAAAATATTGACTAAGCCTCGGTTGGCCGAACCCTTGGCATTATAAATGCCTTGGTCGACCGAAGCGGTTAGAAGTCAACATGTTGACTTTACTCGGTCAACCGTTCTGAATTGAACATATCGTTCTAGGTCGATTGAATGATAAAGTGTCTGATCCCCCAACTACTCGGTTGACCAAATGTGTAGTTTATTTTAGCTTGGGTCGACTAAACCCACAAAGGGTTCAAAATCGCCGTGAGACGATTGACCATACCTACAGTTCAAAATCGCCACAGTCAACTGAACTTATTAAAGTGGTCGATCGAATCTTGAATATGGTCGACCGAATCTCTCGGGTTGGCAAAATTTTTACCATAATTAAAAAGGGTTAATTTTCTTTAAACATAATTCAACATTTTCAAAAATACCAAATGAGTTCCCAATGGTTATATTTTTTTTGGAGTACCTATATATACTCCCTCATTTGTAGTAATTAGTATGAGATTAGCAAACATCATTAGCAAAAATCGTTTGAATTTTTAAATACTCATTTTTCCCATACAAGCTTACAAATCTCACTCTTACACATTCATCTTAAAAATATATATATTTGGTGAGAGTATCTTGAAATCATCCATACCATAAGCTTACACTCTCATACTCTTTGATTGATATTGATTTTTATTGAGAGTAAGATTGAGTTTTCCCTTGTGATTTTATTCATAAGTTTCTTTGGGAAAACTTTCTAGAGTTTGTGAGTCTTGCATTCTTGTTGCAAGATTCAAGAGCTTGTCTTGTGCTTTTAGTAAAATATTTTTGACAAGCTAGAAATCAAGATATCTTTTGTACTCAATACTTGATAAATATTGTTGAGATATTTGCTTAGGGTTGTAGAGATTCTTTGAATATTCATATTACAAATATATTATTTTCAAATCAAAAGTCTCACTCTCATATATACATATTAATACACGTATTGTTGAAAGTTAATACATTAGTTAATGAAATCTCACTTGAGCTTAAGATCACATCATCTGTGAGTGCATTGATTAGATTGGTTGTATTGGTACATATTTGCTTAGAGTAAAAAACATTTGTTTGTACACAAAAATTATTTGATTATCTATTGTATTCCCAACGAGTGGTCAGAAGAGGGAGACAAGTCCTGTGAATAGTCTCGAATTGCTCAGACTTGGTTAGGTGAGCATCGGATTGGTTCAGACCCAGTTAAGAGAATTAGGTGTACCATCATGGTAAGGTGTTGTAATCGGTGTGACTCCACCCGTTAAGCGAGCTTTAGTGGAATTCTCTTGCTAATGAACTTGAGGTGGGGACGTAAATAGTATTGACTGAACCCCAATAACATATCTAGTGTCAGTTTTATTTTTTGCAATTTACTTTTTGCATCTATATCTTAATATTTATTACTCTAAATGTTTGACATACTGAGATTGCTTTAAATTGATTATATATTTGTTCAGTAGTTTATCTATTGAATTAATATGTGTTTTAGAAAGACCCTAGGTTATGGTATATTGCTGTTTTAGTTATACCTAGGTAGAATTTTTAAATTTCCAATTCACCTCCCCTCTTGGGAATACACAAATTCCATCAAGATCTTTATTAAATTATGTTTTTGATGTATTTAAAATTTTAGGGGCGTTAATTGTAATGTTGGAAACGATATTATTATATTGGGATAATTTAGTACTTGGTAATTAGCATTTGAGGACTTCCGTTGTCTTTATTAGTGATTAATATATTATGAAATATTCAGGTTATTACAAGTGGTATCAGAGAAATTGAACGAAATTTTCCAGGTCGTCACATGTTACATGTTGGTTGTATAAAATAGAAAAAAGAATAACAGATTACAAGACTTCAGATTCCTGCACACTAGGTCTCCTTATGTGCATTTGAGTTATATAGCTTAATATTTCAAACTTACTCGGGTGACACAAATCAAGAGATATGATAATATTGTCACTCGCCTATTAATGCATGTCCGGTAATTTACTAAGCAAATCATTAGTGGAGAATCAAATCCAAAGCCTTGAGATCTAAGGGGGTTGGTAGGGGCCTAAAGCTCTATGAATTTTTTTATTTTTTTTATTTTTTAATGTAGTGGTGATTGAAGACACCCCCATTTTGTCTAGGGCTTTATGTACAAAAATTAATTTTTTTTTTTGAATTTAATTTTAGTATCCTTTTGGGTCTTTCCCTAGGTATAATTTTTCATTCAATTTCAAATTTGAAATATGATTTTTTAATACAATGAAAATGGGAAATTACATGTAAAATGAAAATAAAAAAATCTAAATAAACAAAAATTAGAAAAAAAAAAAAAAAGGAAAAAAATAAAGTCCAGTGGGCCAGGCTCCATACTTGCACATGCATACATATCATTAAAAAAAAAAAAAAGGCTTCTATTGATAAATCAGAATAAAAAATTAGTTTGTGTTAAATTTGATTGAATAATAAAATATTGATTGACTAATTAAATTTAATCAAAAAATTAGTTTTAAGTTTTATTGATCAATTAGAATTAGTTGATCAATCAAACCTAATTGGATTCTTCTTTTCTAGGCCTATAAATAGGGAATTGCAGAAAGGTTGAAGGGGAGAACAGGAGAAGAGAGGAGAAGATCGGAGAGGAACTGGTTATTGTAAGAGGAAAATTTTGGAGCGGAGCTGATCATATAAGAAAGAGTAAGAGAAAATTGGAGTGGAGTTGGCTATTGGAAGAGACTGAAGGCAAAAGGAAGCTGAGGAATTGACATTAGAGAAACTGAGGAAGGTTGAAGATTGAAAGGCTCACGAGGCAGGGGCCACAGAAGCTTGGCAGCTAAGTGTTAAAAAGGTTGCGGCCAAAAATGAAAAATAAAATGTCTGCAGACAAGGAATCAGAAACAGGTAAGTACCCATCTCTTTTGATTCTTTTGGTGTCAGTTGGTGATTAAGTTTTTTCAAATAAATTGAGAATGTGTTCAAATTAAATTCGAAGGGATCGATAATCTACAAGATCATAAATTTAAAATTGAATTCTCAAAATTTTAATTAAAAATCTTGCAACCTAAGTTGATTCTTTGACTCGGTTCAAATTGGTTGAATCGGTCTAATTATCTGGACCGCCCTGTATAAATTTTTAATTTATAAATTATTTTTTAATTTTAAAAAATTGAAAAATAATATTAAAAACAAAAAAAAAAGTCATGAAATTTGATTTAAAAATTAGAAAAACAATTAAAAATTATTTGAGTTACTTTTCGACTCGAATAAAAAATAGAAAAATAAAATGCTAAAAAAAAAAATGAGGGAAAATTTATTTTAAAATCCTAGAAAATTGAAAGAAAATGCAAAAAAAAAATAAAATTCTTGAAAATTTTTTGAAAAATTTTGAGAATGTTTTTTAAAGACTTTTTGCTTGATTTTCATGAATTTTGTTTTAATTATTTCATGTTTTCATATTTGTATGTATTTTATTTTGTGTTTGTGCGTTGAAATGATAAAACAAAGGGTAAAGAGGTATTTTAGACTTCACCCATATTAGTTATGAGGGGGGGTTTGTCTAATAAAATCTTATTTTTTAGAAGTCTTATTAGATATTCATAAAATGCACCTTATTTTATTTTATTTTTTTGAAAATTTCAATATTTTTTGGTTTATTAAGGAGTTAATTAAAGACAATTAGATTTAGTTTAGGAATAATTCATAGTTAATTAAGTACTACTTTTAGAACAGGTGTAAAGGGTGCTAATATCTTCCCTTCGCATAATTCAACTTTCAATCTCAACTCTGATTATGATAAATGTAGATTGAGACTACTAGTTTCTTGGTTTAGAATTAGTTCACAGACCAATTAACAAGTAGTAATTAGGTAAGCTAACCGCATCTGGAAAAATAACAAGTTAGTGACGATTCCATCGAACCTTTAATAGTATTATTTCTTGTCATTCCGAACCCTTCTTCGAGACGTTGCGATAGTGATCCCATTGTTTCTCATGCACCCCCACCCAGATCTTGCCCCCCCCCCCCCCCCCCCTTTCCTCCCAAATTTATTTATTTTTTCTAACTTAAAATTAAAATTAAGGGCTAAAATAAATACAGGTTTTAAGCCTAAAATTTATTTGGCTTTTGGAAAAAATTCCTATGCTAGTATATATGTTCTCATGTAAAAAAAATTAAATTGTATCTAGGAGCAAATTTGTGTTGCGTTTTTTTTTTCTCTACTATTTTACACATTTTTTTCTATTTTACACATGTAAAAAAAATATACTACTAGTTTTTTCTCAATATAAATTTGTGTTGCATTTTTTTTTTCTCTAATTTTACACATTTAAATTTCAAAGTCAAAATTTCAAATATGTACTTTGCAAACCATTTTTTATGCTCTCATGTAAAAGATTTTGAAGTTGTATTTTTTTAGTCAAATGTATTTGAATGTAAATTCTAATTTTTGAATTTAAATTTGTGAATTTGGACCAAATCAATCTAAGTTTGTGTTGATTTTTTTATTTATTTAAATTTTACACATTTAAATTTTGTTATGCAAAGGAGTGCCAAATACATTTATAGGATTATTACTCAAATTAGATTATTATTTTTCATATACACTATTACACTGCACTCATGTAATTTTTGATTCATTTGTAGTCAAATCATTTTATTTAATGAAACTTTTCTTTTTATTATTCATTAATGCTAATACAGTAGATAGATAGTTGAGCTAATATATATATATATATATATATATATATATATATATATATATATATAACTAGATCTCTTTTTTTTATAATTTTTTTTAAAGAAAATATTTTCTTTTCGGCGGTAAGCAGTGAAGGCTGTTGAGTTGATACTTCGAGGATAGGCCAGGCCTGGCATAGGGCAGTGCTCAGCTCAGCAACGCTGCTGGGCGGCGGCATGCAGAATCATCCGGCATAGTTACTTGCTGACCGCTCCTGCATCATCATGCAGTTTTATTTTTCTTTTGGCATTGATGCAGACGCGGCGTCAGAAATATTCATTAATGTTCATCCAATTTCTGCAAATGGTTTGACAAAGTAGCTGCGAGAAGGCGTCACGAGTTAAAACTGGCTTGCGTTTTTGACAAGGAATATGTCATTTATGGCCGCAGGCTTAGCTAGCTAGCTCGCTACAGGGTCATGCCTTGTTCGTGAATTGTTGAATGAGGTGCATTGAATTCAGGAGCGTGGGAGAAGACAGAGTCAACCTCACCATTGTTTGGCAACATGTTTTACCAAAAACTAAATCAATCCTACACCGACACCCTTCGGCAACAATCCAACTTCAGGTGGACTTGGCATACATGACCAGATCGATGTGTTATTTTGAGGCATATAGAGCGAGTCTGCCGCAGCATCTAATTTAGGCAGAGGGTTTGGTTAATTAAAAAAGGGTTTAATGCTTGATTTTTTTTTTTTTTTCTTAATTATCTACTCCACCTAAACTTGACTTCATTTTTAAAAAAAAGAAAAATTTGTTAATTTTCAGCAGAGCATTAATAGTAAAAATTATTGAAGTCACACTCTAAAGGATGGTCTAGAGATGGCTAGTCTATAGTGATCAAAAGGTCTTAATTAACCACCCTCGGTTGCTTTGAGAATCTACAAAACCAACTTCAGGACCAATAGAAGAAAGCTCTCCGCCAATCCAGCAGCAATAATGGAAACAGCAGAAATCAGTGGATTCATAATAAATTCCTAATGCAAGGTCATATTGTGGATTCCTCCAAGTGTTATCACCACTAAAATAATATGAAAAAATAAGACCAAAGGGCGTACTCATTGTGGGTTCCTCCTAAGTCTAGTGATCGGAATATCTTAACCTCAAATAATATGAAGATTATAGAGGGTTCAGACATATATGCACTTGCTATGGGCCTATCATGGAAAGTAACGAGGAGACACGATCCTGCACAATTGTGTTAATACACAGTGTGTACCTTACCCACCAATTGCCCAGAATTGCCTGAGAGATAACATGGTCGAGCAACACTAGCTCAAGCCAAACAACTCCTTAATTTGTGGAAAACAGGGGGTTCTACTAGGTAGTCTTAGGGAGACTTTTTTTTATTTTTTTATTTTCATTCTAAATAGAGTACATCTGAATTAATTCACTAAATAAATGATTCGATTAGATGTTAGAGTGTTTGGTGACATCTTTGATTATTTTTAAAATTCCTTTGATATAATCAAATATGAAGACATGTTTAATTCAAATTTAGAGACGTGGGCAGGTAAAGATGTTAATTCAGGAAACTAGGATTAGATTAGCAACTTGAAATATAAGGACACTTATGGGTAAAAGCATAGAAATTGTAGATACATGATGAGAAGAAAAATTAATATAATTTTTCAGGATTTAAACTTTAGTACACTGGAAAAGAAAAACATAAAAATGGAGTAGGCATTATCATAGATAAAAACTTAAAAGATAGCGTTGTGGATGTAATTAGAGTAAGGGATAGAATTATAAAAATCAAGATGGTGTTGGGAATTAAGAGAAATTCCCAAAACCTGTGAAAAACAAAATAGACAAAGAATACACGCCAAAGAAAAAAATCAATCACACGCACAAGACAGTATTTACGTGGTTCGACAATTTTGCATACGTCTACAGAGTTGCAGGGATTTCACTATTATCAAGAAGAAAATACAGAGAGTGCGGCGGTACAACGCTTTCCCTCTCGCTCTCTTGCGAAGTGTGACCGCATACCCTAATCAACCCAAAAACAATCATTTTATATGTTACGCACAGGGTTTCTTCGCTCCATTGACTAAGCCTTAGGATAGAAATCTTTCATTAAAGAAAGGTCGGGTCATCATCCAAATTTAATGCAATTAGGCTCCACACAAGCCCAACAAATCTCCCACTTTGAGACTAGTTCAATCACCAATATTGATTGCAATCCTCCAAATGAACAATCCCTCATCCCTACAACTCATCCTCCTGTCCTCAATCTAAAAGACCAACTGAAACTGCACACAACTTCAGCTTCTCAATAGTAACACCTTTCGTCAACATGTCTGTCGGGTTCTTAGATCCACAGATCTTTTCAAGTATTACCATCTTATCTTCAATAATGTAACAGATAAAATGATATTTTGTCTGTATATGTTTTGACTTTGAATGAAAAGTCGAATTTTTGGCAAGAAAAATTGCACTCTGACTGTCACTATGTAGAATGCCCATCTTCTGCTTCTTACCCAATTCGTCTAAGAAACCATGTAGCCAAATCATCTCCTTTCCAGCTTTAGTACTCTTTGAAACGCAAGATATAGATGTACCACCTAGAGTAAATACAAACCTAATTGTACTCTTTCTACTATCATTATCACCAGAAAATTAAGCGTCTACATAACCCTGCAGTTTCAAACTTGCACCTGTGAAACGAAAACATGTATCTGATGAACCCCTCAGATATCTTAGAATCCACTTGACTGCCTCCCAATGCTGCTTTTCTGGCCTACTCATGAATCTGCTCACAACTCCCACTGCATGTGTAATGTCTGGCCTTGTACACACCATAGCATTCATCAAGCAGCCAATAGCTGAAGCATAGGGCACCTTACTAATATGGTCCCTTTCTTCTTCTGTCTTCGGTGACTGTTCCTTGCTTAGTTTGAAATGACTACCCAAGGGTATGCTCACTGGTTTAGCTTCATTCGTGTTGAACCTGCTAAGAATTTTCTTCACATACTTTGACTGTGAAAGCTTCAATGTATCATTTGCCTTGTCTCTAATGATTCTCATTCCAAGGATTTGCTCTGCAGCTCCCAAATCCCTCATTGCAAACTATTTTGACAATTGCATCTTCACATTATTAATCTCCTCAATGCTAGACCCTGCAATGAGCATATCATCTACATATAACAGTAAAATGAAGAATTGTCAAAGAACTTAACATAACAACAATGATCAGCTTCACATCTCTTGAACCCAATTTTATGCATAAAACTATTAAATTTCTTATACCACTGTCTTGGAGCTTGTTTTAGACCATACAAGCTCTTTCTTAGTTTGCAGACTAAATTCTATTGTCCCTGGACAATGAACCCTTCATCTCATGTAGATGTCTTCCTCCAAGTCACCATGAAGGAATGTCATTTTCATATCGAACTACTCAAGATGTAGATTTTATGCAGCCACCATTCCCAGTACCAGTCTAATTATTGACATCTTCACAACTGGAGAAAATATTTCTGTGAAGTCATTGCCCTCCTTTTGCTGGAACTCTTTGACAACTAATCTAGCTTTGTAGCATTTGCTACCATCATGTTCATTCTTTATTCTGTATACCCACTTGTTGTGCAAAGTCTTCTTCTCTACTGGAAATTTAGTCAATTCCCATGTCTGATTCCCCAATAAGGAATCCATCTCATCCTTCATGGCTAACTCCCACTTGCTTGAACTTTCATCCTACAAGGCTTCATCAAAACACTCTAGCTCACCACCATCAATTAGCAGGAGATAATTTAGAGCAGGTGAATAATGCTGTGGAGGTCTAATGGTCCTAGAAGATCTACAGACCACAGCTACAGGTGTATTCTGATTTTCCTATGATTCTACATTCTCCGTATCATCTTCACCCCTTTCCTAGATAGTAATTTCAGTCAACTCATCTAGGTTAACAAACTCAGATTTCTTCTTATCTATCGCAATGACATCTGACACTACAGTTGACCTGTCCTTGTACATAACTTGTTCATTAAATATCACATTTCTACATCTGATGATTTTTCTGTTTTGTTCATCCCAAAACCGATAGTCAAATTTCTCATCACCATAGCCAATGAAATGGCATATTTTGGATTTGGCATCAATTTTACTACGAGCATCAAAATCACTATGAACATAAGAAACACAACCAAAAAATTTTAAGTGATAAAACTTTACCTCTTTATCGCTCCAAACCTCTTTAGGAAGTCTGAACTCTATAGGAATTGAAGGTCTTCGGTTTATCAGATAAGTTGCAGTACTAACAGCATCAGCCCAGAAAGTTTTTGGTAGTCCAGCATACAACCTCATACTCCTAGCATGATCATTGAGAGTTCTGTTCATGCACTCAGCCATACCATTCTGTTGTGTTGTCCAAGGAATGGTCTTTTCCATTCTGATTCCATGTGCAGCACAATACTCTCTGAACCCTCCATCTATGTACTCTCCTCCATTGTCTGACCTCAAACACTTTACTTTCAAACCTGTCTCTGTCTCAACCATAGCCTTCTTCTTCTTCTTAAAAGTTTCAAATACATCATATTTATTTTTCAGAAAATAAATCCATACCATTCTAATTGAGTCATCAATGAAAGTAACGTAGTACCTTGAACCTCCAAGGGATGCAATGGGAGAAGGCCCCCACAAATTTGTGTGCACTAACTCCAATTTTTCAGCCTTTGGTGTTCTTCCATTTTTCAAGAAACTCACCCTTTTCTGCTTTCCTAAGATTCAACTTTCACTCAAGTCAAAATCAATAGACTTCAATTCCAGTAGTTTCCCTTTTGACAGCGGCATCTTCATCCCTTTCTCACTTATGTTTAAGGAAAATCTTTGTCTGGTATGCCTTCATCATTAGTACTTATGCTTCTTAAGGCTTTTGCATTGTCTCCTAAAGTGACATGTTTTCCCACAGTTCCAACATTGTCCCTTTTGGCTAGATCTAGATTTACTTCTGTTTCAATTATAGTTTCTGGATTTTGATCTACCTCGATCTAAATTTCGGTCATTACCTCTACCTCTTGTCTCAAGGTTTAGGGCAGAGTCAAATCCTAAGGTTTCACCCGCATCTCTTCTGCGAATCTCGTCATCTAGAATTAAATTATGTATATCATTATACTTCAGTTTTTCTTTTCCAGTATAGTTGCTTACTGTTATCCTCATTGCCTCCCAACTGTTTAGCAATGAGGCCAAAACGATCAATACACAAATCTCATCATCAAAATCAATTTCTACTGACGATAATTGATTTGTGATAGTATTAAACTCATTCAGATGTTGTGCTACTAATGCATTCTCTGCCATCTTCAAATTAAACAATTTCTTCATTGGATGTACCTTGTTATTTTCTAACGGTTTTTCGTACATACCAGACAAAGCCTTCATCAGATCTGCTGTAGTCTTCTCCTTCACAACGTTGTGTGCAACAGACCTAGACAGAGTTAATCTAAATTTAACGCAACTAGGCTCCACAAAAGCCCAACAGATGGTATTAGGATAAGAAATAATAAATATCATTAGTACTTATGCTCCTCAAGTTGGCTTAATAGAAAATTTTAAGAGACAATTTTGGAAAGATACGGATAGTATTATACAAGGCATACCACAGACTGAGAAAATATTTATAGACCGACATTTGAATAGACACGTTGGAAGAGATAATAAAAATAATGAGAGGATACATAGGATATGGATATGGAGACAAAAATGAGTCTGGGGAGATGATCTTAAAATTTTCTATGTCATATGATTTTAGTATAATGAATATTTGCTTTAAGAATAGAGAAAAATACTTAATAACCTTTAAAATTAGACAAAATAGAAGTCAAATAGATTTTTTTTTTTTTTATAACTAGGAGGGTAGATCGTTTATCATGCAAGGATTGTAAAGTTATTTTAGGTGAAAGTCTAACCACATAACATAGAGTCTTAGTGTTAGATATATGTATTAAAAAATGGAAGAAAAATAATAAAATAAACCAATGTGGGAGAACTAGATAGTGGAACCTAAAAGGAGAAAATATAATAAAATTTAAAGATAAAATGATCAAAAATAGGGATTGGACCTTAGAGGATGAGATAGATACAAATACTCTTTGGAATAAATTAGCTAGCTCTATTAAAAAGATAGCAAAAGAGAGTTTAGGTGAATCAAGGAGAAGATTCTCGAATAGCAAAGAGAGTCAGTGGTGAGATAAAGATGTACAAAAAATCATAAAGACAAAAAAAATTTGGTATAAAACATGGAAAAAAATGCAGAAACAAAGATAACTTTGAAAAATATAAGGAGGCAAGAAAAGATGCAAAAAGGGCCATTAGTGAAGCTAAATATAGATCATTTAATAGTTTATATGATAGATTAGGTACAAAAGAAAGGGAAAGAGATATATTTAAACTTACTAAAGCTAAAGAAAGGAAGAGTAAGGACTTAGGAAATGTAAAATGTATAAAAAGTGAGGATGATATTGTCTTGGTTAAGGATGAAGATATGACGAAGTTACTTTAGTAAGTTGTTTAACGAAAATCAAATAGAAGACTTAAACTTAGAATTTTCAAATGAGGAAAAGACTAAAAATATAAGATTTAATCGCAAAATTAGAGTTAACGAAGTTAAGTTTGTACAAAAAAAGATGAAAAATGGGAAAGCTATGAGACCAAATAACATCCCAATTGAAGTTTGGAAATGCTTGGGTGATAACGGAATTATATGTTTAACTAATTTATTTAATACAATTGTAAATACTAAGAAAATGTAAGATAAATGGAGGAAAAACACTTTAATACCTATATACAAAAATAAAGGAGATATTCCAAATTGTAATAACTATCGTGGAATTAAACTTATGAGTCATATGATGAAACTATGGGAAAAAGGTAGTTGAACAAAGATTAAGGTTAGAAACAAAGATTTCAAAAAATCAATTTGGTTTTATGCCTGTGAGATCTACCATAGAGGCTATTTATCTTTTAAGAAGATTAATGGAAAAGTTTAAGGAAAAGAAGAGGGACCTGCATATGATATTTATTGACCTTGAGAAAGCATATAATAGGATACCTATGAAAGTTCTATGGTGGGTTTTAGAAAAAAAAGGGTGTATGTTGTAAGCATACCGATGTCATTAAGGATATGTACGATGGAGTAATGACTAGTGTAAGGACTATAGATGGAGAAACTAGAGACTTTCCAATTACCATAGGTGTACATCAAGGATCTGCTTTGAGTCCTTATCTTTTTGCTTTAGTGATGGACCAATTGACTAAGAGTATTCAAAAGGAGGTTCCATGGTGTATGTTGTTTGCAGATGATATTATATTAATTGAAGAAACTAGGGACGAAGTAGAGGTTGAGTTAGAATTATGGAGAGAATCTTTGGAATCTAGAGGCTTTAGGATAAGTAGAAATAAAATAGAATATATGAAATGTAATTTTAGTAAGGATAGGAGAAATATTGGGGACAAAGTTAAACTTGATGATGAAGAAATAAATAACACTTGTAGATTTCGATACTTTGGATCTATTATGCAAGCTGAAGGAAAAATTGAAGATGATGTAATGTATAGAGTTAAAGAAGATTGGGTAAAATGGAGAAGTGCTTCAAGTGTGTTATGTGATCGTAGAATACCCTTAAATTTGAAAGGAAAGTTTTATAGGACAGCTATAAAACCGGTTATGCTATATGGATCAGAATGTTGGACAACAAAGAAACATAGTATCCAAAAAGTAAAAGTTGCCGAGATGAGAATGCTTAAATGAATTAGTGGTATAACATTAAAAGATAAATTAAGGAATGAACATATTCGTGGTAAGTTAGGTGTAGCTCCTATAGAAGATAAGATAAGGGAGTGACGACTCAGATGGTATGGATACTTGCAACGTAGGCCTTATAGTGCACCTGTGAGGAAAAGTAACTTAGTTACTATGGGGGGCAGTAGAAGCGGTAGGTGTAGACCTAAAATAACTTTGGAGGAGATAGTGAGTAAGGATTTAATAATCTTGAATCTATCAAAAGAAATGGTCCATAATCACATAAATTGATGGAAAAGGATTCATATAGCCGACCCCACTTAGTGGGACTAAGGCTTGGTTTTGTTTGTTTGTTTGTTTGTTTGTTTTGATTCAAATTTAGAGGCTTCTCTTTCAATTGCATCCTTTATAAAAAAATGAGAATGACAAAAAACTAAATATCAAGTGATTAAAATTAAAATAATAAATTATATTTATGTACAATAATAAAGTACATTATTTTTATTATAATTAATAATTAAATATATGGCAAGAAAATATAATTTATATTAAATTAAAAACTTTAGTTTATGTAATTGTTCATTACTTTTATCAAATTTTTATGCTCTTAAGTGTTGAGAAGGTTAAAATAGAACAAGCATTAAATACAAAAAATTAGTTAAAGCATATCATATTTTAGATTCATCGATCGGTTCAAGTTCAATTCAAAATTAGTTCACAAAATTAGATTTGAATTCAGTATTCAACACTTGACACTTAATTTCACCAAAAACTCTTTTAGCTACATACTTTAGGGGGCATGTTTGGATGGGAATGTCCTTAATTATTGACCGATTAAGTTAGTCCAAGTATTCAACAACCAAATATCAACCAAACCTTACACCTTTAATATTCTAATTCTGCTCCATTTGCAAAGGGGCCAAGTGGTAAAAACAACTTGCAACATGTCACAATATCCCGGAGAAGGGTTCAGAATGGCGAGAAATAATAATTTAAAGTTTGATGGAGTCACCATTAGCCTGTTATTTTTCTCAGTGCAGTTAGCTTACCTAATTACTACTTATTAATTGATCTCTAAACTAATCATAAGCCAAGGAACCAGTAGCCTCGATCTACATTTACCAGAGTTGAGATCGGGAGTTTAGTTATATGAAGGGAAGGTATTAGCACCCCCTACACACCGTTCTATGAACGGTACCTAGTTAACCATGAATTATCCCTAAATTGAATCCAATTGTCTTTAATTAACTTCTTAAATAATTAAATGAATATTAAAATTTTAAAATAAAATATAAAATATGGTACGATTTAGGAATGTCAAATAAGACCTCCAAATAAGAAGATTTTTTTTAGATAAGCCCCTCTTAAAACTAATATAGGTGAGGTTTGAAAATGTTTACCCTTTATTTAATCATTGAGACACGCATAAAAATAAAATACACATAGATAATAATTCATCAAATTTGATTAAAAAGAGTCTTTAAAACATTTCTACATTTGTTAAAAAAAATTTATACTTTTTTTGAAAAATTTTCAACATTTTTCTACAATTTTTTAAAATTTTAAAGACTTTTTCTTTATTTAGTCTTTTTATTTTCCTATTTTTTGTTATTTGAATCAAAATAACTCAAATAATTTTTTTTTATTTTTAAAAGTATTTTCTTTGATTTTTTTACTATTTTTTTTTTCAATTTTAACAAATTAAAAATCAATTAAAAATTAATTTTAAAACCAAATAAATGAATCGATTGTTCAAAGTGGTTCAATTGGTCCGATTGGACAAAGTGGTTGACCACGTGTTAGCCAACCATGGAAACATGTGGCTCTATTTTTATTTTTATTTTTTAAAATTTTTTGTAGTAGGATGACGTCATCATGATGTCACCTGCTAGGTGACAGAACACGACTCGCCTAAAGAGTTTGACATGGATTGTTGACGTGACAGTGATTCGACCATCTAGAGAAAACATATATTGGGCGGTCAAGATTATGCCACGTTGCTCCCCAAACATGCAGTCCTAATTGTGCCATATATATGTCATTATCCGTACGGTGACACATGTCCTATTAGTTTATATATAAAACCTCATTTTTTTTCTCTCTTTCTTTTCTTTTCCTTCTTCGCTTCTCTCTCTCGTATCTCTCCTCTTTTCTCTTTTCAATCTCTTCTCCTCTCTCTTTGTTTCTTTCTTTCTCTCTCTAATTTCTTTTTCTTTTCTTTCCCCTTTCTTTTATTTCTTCTTCTTCTCTCTAATTTTTTCTTCTTTTCTTTCTCCCTTCCTCTGTTTCTTCTTTTTCTTTCTCCCTCAAATTTGTTTTTCTTCTATCTCTTTTTTCTTTTCTCTTTCTTTCCTTCCTTCTTCACACAAATATTCTCTCCATTTCCTTCTATTTTCTTTCCAATGAATACGATTTTTTTTTTTTGCAAGTTTAATCTATATAAAAAAAAAAAACAAATAACAATTTGATCAACCAGAAACCCTAAGATAAGTTCCCTTTATTTGTTCTTTTCTTTTTATTATGTATGATCCTTGAGTTTTCCTACATTTTCTTAGGATCCAAACAGGGTTTCAAGTATTGATTGACCTAGTGTAGAGACCCACAAAATATAATATTGAGAATAAATAAGAAAAAAAGGAAAATGGTGTTGGCTTTACTGTAATACCAAGAGGGGGGTGAATTGGTATTTTAAAAAATTTATCCTCTAGGTCAATCCACTAACATTAGTATTACACAAGCCTAAGGTCAATCTAATGCGTGTAAAATAAATCAGTATATATTTTTAGCAGAAATTAAACTGCACTAGAAATTTAACCAAGCATGCACAATAAAGCAGTAAAGAAGACAACACCAAAAATGTTATCGAGGTTCGACAAATTGCCTATGTCCCCACCTTGGCTCACCAGCACAAGGATTACACTATAGGCTCACTTAACGAATGGAGCAGCACCTAAATACAACCAGGTCAATTAGCACAGGGTTGACCTCAACCTTTACAAACAATCTTTCCCGGGCTAGATTACCACCCCCTCAAGCCATTCTTAGAATACAACAGATTTCTCAATAAAATTTACGTACAAACTATATGCTTCTTAATCAAGCAAATTTTGTATTAATATAATCAACACACTACCGAATGATAAAATATGATAAGCTCAATGTAGTTTTGAAATCTACTCTAAAAATAATGCAAGAATGACAATCTATTCGTGAGAGTGTATATGTGAGAATCTTTGTGTCAAGATAATGGAATCAATCACAATGCAGCAACAAAGATTTCAAGCACATTTCAAATATCGTTAACAAATATTTTTCTCGAAATAAATCGCAGCAGATATTTGAAATCAGTTTGTAAAATAATATTTCACAACCAAAATGCAATACGAACTCTTTGAGTACTGTAATGAAGATGCAAAACTCACGAGTTCAAAGAAGTTTTCCTATGGAAGACTTACTAACAAAGTCTCCTAGAAAAACTTGAAACTTGCTCTCTAATAAAATTTATCTCAATCAACACAAATAAGAGAAAGCCTAAGCTTAATAAGAAAGTCACAATAACACTCTTACTAGATGATTTTTGGCAATAGATTTGAGTAAGAATGAGTGTAGGGAGCTTGAAAATGAGTGTAGGGATTTTTGAAATTCAGAGAGTATTTGCTAATTAAGATCGCTAATCAAGTTGCTAATTTTTACAAATGAGTGGGTATATATAGAATTCCCCAAAATTATAACCGTTCGGGACATAGATGTCATTTTTTGCAAAAGTTTAAGTGAGGTTAATAATATTTAACAGTGTTTTAACCTCAGTAAATTCAAACAATTCGAGAGGACCGATCGACTGTCTTGAGAGTTCGATCGACCAAAGTGCTAAGTTTGATCGACCAGGGAAAATTTGAACTATGTGTTCGGTCGGCCATTCATAAGGGGATTCCTAAACCTCTGAGGTTCGGTCAACCTTATCGGGTTTGACCGAACTGTACGAACTTCGGTCGACCAACATAAGAATGAACTAGATTAGATGGTCGACCGTGGCATTGAGATTTCCCACGTGGGGCTTTGGTCGACTAGAGTGTTGCCTTATATTTTTTGTCAGTCAACTGAAGGGTCAAAATGTTGACCCGGTGGAGGTTCGGTTGACTGAAGGTCCTTATTCATTAAAGTTCGATCGACCGAACATGCCCTTCAAGGGTATTTCGATCCAATTTTCTTTATAATGTTTTCCCTATGCATATGATGATTAATATTAAAATGATAGGGCACATTTTTATGCAAATATGAGGGTTCTAAGGTCAATCTAAGTCCTTTGAGCTTATTTACTTTATCATGCTTGTAATGCATTGATTATTACAATCCATTGAGCTTTAATTATTACAAACCCAAATAAAAACTAAATTAAAATACAACATATAAAAAATTCAGGGTCTTTATCCTCTTCAAGTCCATTTGCACCAAATTGGAATCCCTACTTGAACTTGCACACAAACTCATTAACCATTAAATAACACGATATTTGTCATGATCAAAATCGGACATGACCTCTAAGGTCAACATTCTCCCCCTTTTTGATGATGACAAATACATCATGCAAAAGTACGTACTACCTTAAAGGGCTCCCCTTGACAATATGCATAATGAGAAGTTTAAGGATTAAAGATCACAAAGTATACCCAATTTTGCCCTCTTCTCCCGCTTTTGATAACAGAAAAAAGGGCTATGATTTTAAAAAACATGTAAGCAAGGCATTGAGTATGAATCATTTAAATACAATAGATGTTTAAGAAAATTTTTAGAAATTTCGACGGCATGTCGTTTGAAAATAAAACATTTCCCAAAAATCCTTATATAGAAATGACCTGATTGAGTTTTAAATGAACAGTTTATCCATAACTACTTAACTTAAACAATTCAGTATGATCAAAACTGAAAACATAAATATAACTATTAAACATGCAAGAGATGTAATAGTCATACATTTGCAAAACGCATACAAACTCATGAAGTCTAATGCAATGATAGATTTAAAGTTCAGAGCCGTATGTTTTCTATGTTAAGAAGCTCCCCCTGAGTTTATGCACTCTATCCAAAATCTATGAGGCATTTCTACTATGCATTAGACCTAGTTCTCGTCTAATTTGTATGAACCTATCTTCCGGAAGGGGTTTGGTCAAAATATCGGCCGACTGCTCATCTGTGCACACAAACTCAAGTGCCATATCTCCTTTCTGCACATGATCACGAAAAAAAGGATGTCTAATCTCAATATGTTTAGTTCGTGAATGTGAGAAAGGGTTCTTTGAGATATTTATTGCACTAGTATTATCACATTTAATCGGTACTGTATCGTAGTGCAATTCAAAGTCCACAAGTTGTTGTTTCATATATAGAGTTTGAGCACAACAACTTCCAGCCGCAATATATTCTGCTTCGGCCGTGGATAAGGCAACTGAGTTTTGTTTTTTGGAGAACCAAGAAACGATAGATTGTCCTAAATAATGACAAATGTCGCTAGTGCTTTTCCTATACATTTTACTACCTGCAAAGTCAGCATCGGTATAGCTAACAATCTCAAAGGTCGTATGGTTAGGATACCATAATCCTAACTCTATGGTTCCAACTAGATACGTTAGGATTCGTTTAACTGCTAATAGATGAGATTCCTTAGGAGCGGCCTGAAACCTAGCACACATGCACACACTAAACATAATATCAAACTTATTAGCTGTAAGATATAGAAGACTCCCAATCGTGCCACGATATAATTTTACATCATTAGGAATCCCTTGCTCATCTTTATCTAATTTAGAGAAAGAACTCATAGGAGTGCTAAGAATTTTACCATCTTCCATATTGAATTTCTTGAGCAAGTCCTTAACGTATTTAGATTGGCATTTGAAAGTCCTATATTTAGATTATTTAATTTGAAGCTCTAGGAAGAAACTAAGTTCACCCATCATGCTCATTTCAAATTCACTTTTCATGCATTTGGAAAACTCATTACACAAATCCCCATTAGTTGCTCCAAAAATAATATCATCTACATAAATTTGCACAAGGACCATATCATCATTTTTAGATTTGATGAAAAGTGTAGTGTCATTTTGCTACAGGTAAACCCATTTTATAATAGAAAACCACTAAACCTCTCATACCAAGCACTAGGAGTTTGTTTCAATCCATACAAGGTTTTGGACAACCGGTATACATGATTAGGATATTTATGATTTTCAAAACCGAGTGATTGTTCTACATACACTTTTTCATTAATATAATTATTAAGAAATGCGCTTTTAACATCTATTTGTTACAACTTAAAGTTCTTAAAAGTAGCATAAACAAGTAGCATACGGATGGCTTCCATTCTAGCAACAGGAGCATATGTTTCATCAAAATCTATCCCTTCCTCTTGATTACAACCTTAGACAACTAGTCTAGCCTTATTCCTAGTTACTACCCCATTCTCATCCTTCTTATTTCTATATACCCATTTAGTTCCAATAATTGTATGATCATTAGGTCTAGGAACTAGGGTTCACACTTTGCTTCTTTCAAATTGATTAAGTACTTCTTGCATAGACATCACCCAAGACTTATCTTCTATGTGATTACGCGCCTAAATTGCGTAATTAGGTGTCTTAATTCATGCATTGAGGCTTATATTTTTAATTAAATGCTTAATTATTCTCAATATTTTAACATTATGTTCTATTTTTAATATTTGGATTTTATTGCGTAATTTATGAATTTTTGGTATCTTTTTATTGCAAGAAAATTATTGAAAGCTAAAATTAATACTACTTCGTAATCTGTGCGTAACTTTCTCATCCGAGCTCTGATCGAGGTAATTCAAAATGTTGTTGAAAGCCAAGAAAGTGCTTTATAATTTTCATGTTTTGAGCTTTGAGAAATACGAGCTATAGGAAGGTCAAAATTAGGCTTGGAAGTGCATAACCAACCATATTAACAGAAGAAACAAATATGAATAAAGGCCTACTTTGATGTAACCACGTGAGTGAACTTGAAGCCCATGCAAAAGCCATGTGTTGGAGCTCTTGGGGCAACCTAAATTTCAAGAAAGAAAAAAAGGGCTTTTGATGGTTTTTAAAAAGTCAAAAAGGTAGGGCTAGGATTTATGTTTTATTATAAAGGGTTAGACTTTCTTTTAGCTAGGGAGGTTTTGTAGTTAGGTAGGTTTTCTTTTATGTTTTTGGAGGCATTTGGAGGCCGTGCGCAGCAAGAGGAGGATCCTTCGACACGGCTTGCTTCTCTCTCTCTCTCTCTCTCTCAAGACAATACTTGTTTAATTATTATTGTTACTCTTGTTTTATTAAAAGTGTTCATTGTAATTTTTAATTTTTGATTGGGTTATTATTATTGAAGTTAGTTTGTCTTCTTTTTTTTATTTTATTCGAAGTCATTGTTGGAATTCCAAGTTGGTTGGGTTATTTTGAATTATTAAGTTTAGTTTGTTTTCTTTTTGTTTTACTTAAAGCCTTTGGTTGAATTTAAATATTTCGTTGGGTTATTTTTCTCATCAAGTTTAGTTTTTTTTATTCAATATTATTGTTGGAATTAATTTTGGTTTGGATTAATATTTATTGTTAAGTTCGGTATGGTCTCTTTAGAATCTTTCTTTAGGATTTAAATATATGTTGGGTTAACTTTAACTTTTTAGTTGGTGTTTAATTAATGATTTTGAGGTTGAATGCTTAAATTGGTTAATAAAGTTTTGATCTTTAGGTTTTTGTCCGAAGATTTCATACGTAGTATTTATTTATTGTCTGAATAGGATTTGATTATCGTCATTCGTTGTTTATTATTTTATGCGTATTAGGTTCTTATTTTATGTTTTAATTTTAGGTTTTCAAGTTATGTTTTAGTTTCATCACAAAAATCTCAAAATTCCCAGAAACTGATTCTGAACTGTGTTTAGTAAACTTTTCTTTTTCTTATTTTCTTTTGGGATTTACACGAAATTTGGAGTTAAACTGCATTCCTTGTGGAGATGATCTGACCATTGGGCTAATTATTACATGACTAAACTCCTATACTTAGGATAGCTTCCGAATTGCTCATTTTTTTGAATGTCAGTTTTAATTTCAAATTAGTGTTTTTCCTGTTATTTTAATTTTCTTCATGAAAAATAAAAAAAAAATTTTAAAAAAAAGAAAATTTTTTTTAAGTTTTGAAGAAAATATGGCTACACCTGCACCACGCACACTTATGGATTTTTTGCAGCCCACACGAACCACACAACCATCTTACATCATATTGTCTAAGAATGTACAGAAATTTAACATTAAGCCTCAAATGATATCTGTGGTACCTTAATTTTATGGGATGGAATGTGAAAATCCGTATCAACATTTAATAGATTTTGAGCTTGCATGTGTTACATTCATAGATGGGGCTGCTACTAATCAGGCAATTAGATTGCGTCTATTTCCTTTTTCATTGAAAGACAAGGCTAAGACATGGTTTAATTCTCTTAGGCCTAATTCTATCTCTAGTTGGGCAAATATGCAAAATAAATTTCTGCATAAATTTTTTCTCTTACAGAGAACTCAATTTTTGTAGGAACAAATAAGTTGATTCATGCAAGGAGTTGATGAGACATTTCTTGAAAGCTGAGAGAGATTTAGAGGTCTGGTTAGTATGTGTCCCCACCATGGATTTGAATCATGGCGCCTGGTCAACTATTTCTACACTGCATTGACTCTTGAATCGAAACAGTTCGTTCATACTATGTGTTCAGGATATTTCTTCGACAAAGAGCTTGATGAGGCATTGGATTTTCTGGATCATTTAGCTTACTATGCTCTGCAGTGGAATACTAGGATTGACAGAAGACCGATTGCAGCTCAACCATTGAGAGCAATACATGGTGGATAGTGGAATGAATTGAAAGATGATTTTTATGTTGAGGCACGTAAGGGTGAACTCACCAAAATATTGGAAGCTATAGAGATGGAAAAAGGAGAATAGTACATAGCAACTTTGGAATTAACCTTCCCAGTCCTATGCACCCCCTTATCAGTTGTCATATCATCAGGCTGCCTTTCAGCATCAGTATCAGCCACAATAGATCTCTCAAAGCTATGCACCTTCAGGATTTCAATCTAATGCAGCACTTGCTCCACCGAAAAAGTCTCTTGAGGATGCCATTTAGAAGTTCATGTAAATTCAAGTCACAACTAACAATCATTACACTTAAGCCATAAATAAATTGCGGCATGCCATTAATGAGATAAGCACGTAGTTGAATATCTTAGAAAAAGGAGAATTTTTGGTAGAACCTCAGCCTAATCCTCAAGAATACTAGCACCCACGGCAACAAATATATAATGTTTCTCTTGAGACAGCGGAGGTTGTTATTACTTTGAGAAGTGGAAAAGAAGCTTCCAAACTTGAGATACCCATCAACAAACCAACAGTTGTCCTGACACCTGAAGTTACAACAAAGATAGATGAGGTCAAAGAAAACTCAGAGGAAGCAAGCCCAGAATTGAAGAAGTTAGTTAACATGACCGAGACCAGTAAGGAGTACCAACCTATGGTACCTTACCCTTAGAGATTGACAGTCATGAAACCATCATTCCATACTGAATTAAATGTCAATGAGTGTAATGTTGAAGCAAATACCCGCAGTGGTAAGGTGATGGGTACACCCAATAAAGAGGGTGAGCAGACTGGTGAGAATTTAACTTTCAAGGAATCAGGTAAAATTTTTAATGTTGATGCTTCTGAAGAACCACAGGTAACTACTCTAACAGCTTTGCCTCAAAGATCGGTTCTTAAAGAAGTGAATTTCCTAGAAAATATACTGAATAAAGATCATTTCTTGTTAAAACAAGGAAGACAGTCTGCACATGTTTTGTTTGGTACCTTAGAATGTATTGATTTATTTTAGGCTAACTTTTGTGCAGGTTACACGACCGATTCATTGTGGCAACTCAAATTTGGAGACTCGCCGATTCAATTTATACACCTGCACTCACCAGATGAAATTCCTCCAGAGCCTCCGCTAGACAGACTGTGATGTTTTTCTTTCCCTTTTTTTTTTATTTTGTTTTACCTTACTTTATTTTTAGTTTATTTTCAGGTACGCTTTACTTCTCTCGTGCACATCTTTTCTATTTTCCCTATGCTTTCATATTGAGGACAATGTTCTACTTTAGTTGGGGGGGTGAGAATTTGCATATGACACTGTGCATATCCACTTGCTAAGTTTTGTATTAATTAAAAAAAAAAAAAAGAAAAGAAAGAAAGAGTATTGAGGATAGATGATTATGCCATGATTAACACTGACGTATACCCTTCACATACTTACATATAACCTAAGAATTACATACTCGAGTCATTTATATGTAGTTTCTTTTTATATGACTTTGTAACTCCATGAAGGTTGATTGGTAATTCATTCGTGTTAATTTGGTTATATAAACTCTTGTATTTACATGGTATCTCATGAGACTGAATATACACATTCACGTGATTCGTAGCACTTAGGGTTCCTTGTGAGCACTAAGAGAACACCCGGGGTGACTATGATACCTTGTGAGGTATCCTTGAGCTATTTATCGTCCTTATAAGTATTAACATCAAATCAGACTTCATGAAACTCATTTCTCTTTCCTTCTAGATGATTCTTGTACACTAGTCTCTATTTTTGACTTGCTAGCCTAAAGGTGACATCTAGTGGGGAGATAGAAACCTAGGTCTTGTAGCCTACTCAAGATGTAAAGACTGAACCACCCCTGGAGATAGACTTAGTTCATGGACTATTGTTCGAGCTTAATTCCCAATTGTGGTATGAAGACAATAAAAGAAGTGTAATGATTGTCCTAATTGACAATTAAAAGACATAAATTGAAGAATGAGCAGAATAAAGAATAAGGAAAATAGAAATACACATGAAATGAAAGGTTAATACCTGCTCCACATAAATGCCACACAATGTCAGGGACACAACACATGTTCTCCACATATGAAGACTCTTCAACAGCTTAATGCTGCAGGTTTATTCACGCCTAGTTTGTGAATAAGTTGATCTAGGGTGGTCTTGGTTGGATATGGCAAGTAGTGAGAAGATGCTAGGGTGAAGGACCCGACACCTCACAAATAAGTTAGATCCTTTTCAGACTAGTCTACTCCATACATTTAGTGTTTGTTCTTTGCAATATGTGGGATGTTTGATCGCGACACTCCTCCTCACATATGATGAGCGAACCCATTCTTTTTTAGTATTCTTAAGGGTAAACTAGTTAGGCCGAGTCAAAACGACCGTTCTGTAGGTGTCCACTAGTATCTTGGGTGTAACGAGTCATACACATTACACATACCTCGAGATTTCACTTGTTTATACTCAGATTTATATAACTACATTAACTCTGAATTGTATTACTGATTAACTTCATGTGAGTATACTATTCTTAATGACTATATAACAATGAGACTCACATGAAGGACTTACTTCGGAGTTGCGTGTATTATATATGATGAGCTTGTGTGAAATTTGGTTATATTCTTGTATGTGATATGATATGGAATTAGTATTTGTGAGTACCGCCCTAGAATTCATTCACGTTATTTGCTAGAGATTAGCAAAACGTTTGCTGGGGGGGTGTGATTACGCGCCTAAATTACGTAATTATGTGTTTTAATTCATGCATTGAGGCTTATATTTTTAATTAAATACCTAATTATTTTTAATATTTTCACATTGTATTCTATTTATAATATTTGGGTTTTATTGAGTAATTTATGAATTTTTGGTATTTTTTATTACAGGACAATTATTGGAAGCTAAAATCGACACAACTTCGTAATCTGTGCGTAACTTTCTCATCCGAACTCTTATCAAAGCGATTCAAAATGATGTGGAAAGCCAAGAAAGTGCTCTATAATTTTTTTATTTTGATCTTTGAGAAATACGAGCTATAAGAAGGTCAAAATTGGGCTTGAAAGTGTAGAACCGACCATATTTAACAAAAGAAAAAAAAATGAATAAAGACCTACTTTGATGTCACCAAGTGAGGGGACTTGAAGCCCATGCAAAAGCCATGCGCTAGAGCTCCTTGGGGCATCCAAAATTTCAAGAAAAAAAAGGGGCTTTTGATGGCTTTTGAAAAGTCAAAAAGGTAGGGCTAGGTTTTAGGTTTTATTATAAAAGGCTAGACTTTCTTTTAGCTAGGGGGGTTTTGTAGCTAGGTTTTCTTTTAGGTATTTGGAGGCCTTTGGAGGCTGTGCGCAGCAAGAGGAGGATCCTCTAACACGGCTTGCATCTCTCTCTCTCTCTCTCTCTCTCTCTCTCTCTCTCTCTCTCCAATACTTGTTTAATTATTATTGTTACTCTTGTTTTATTTAAAAGTCTCCATTGTAATTTTTAATTTTTGATTGGGTTATTATTATTAAAGTTAGTTTGTATTCTTTTTATTTTATTCAAAGTCATTGTTGGAATTCCAAGTTGGTTGGGTTATTTTGAATTATTAAGTTTAGTTTTTTTTCTTTTTGTTTTACTTAAGGTCTCTGGTTGAATTTAAATATTTCGTTGGGTTATTTTTCTCATCAAGTTTAGTTTTTTTTTTATTCAATACTATTGTTGGAATTAATTTTGGTTTGGATTAATATTTATTGTTAAGTGTGGTATGTTCTCTTTAGAATCTTTCTTTAGGATTTAAATATTTGTTGGGTTAAGTTTAACTTTTTAGTTCGAGTTTAATTGATGATTTTGAGGTTGAATGCTCAAATTGGTTAATAAAGTTTTGATCTTTAGGTTTTTGTCTGGAATTTTCATACGTAGTATTTATTTATTGTTTGAATAGGATTTGATTACCGTCATTCGTTGTTTGTTATTTTATCCATATTAGGTTCTTATTTTATGTTTTAATTTTAGGTTTTCAAGTTATGTTTTAGTTTCATCACAAAAATCTCAAAATTCCCAGAAATTGAATCTGAACTGTGTTAAGTAAACTTTTCTTTTTCTTATTTTCTTTTGGGATTTACACGAAATTTGGAGTTAAACTGCATTTCCTGATGAGACGATCTGGCCCTTGGGCTAATTATTACACAACTGAACTCCTATACTTGGGATAGCTTCCAAGCTGCTCATTTTTCGAGTGAGTCACTATGACTTTTTTAATATTTTTGCGTTCTTCTTGGGATAGGAAAACAAAGTGAGTCACTAGGTTTCTTAAGGAGGATCTAGTGGCTACACCACGTGAAGGTTCACCTATGATTTGATCTATAGGATGATTTCTAATGAATTTCCAATCCCTAGGTAGCTCCTGAACCTCACTCTCATTTTTATTATCTTCAGATGATTTATCATTTATTTCTAAATTTTCATTCACATTGTTCTCAAGAGATAGTTTGTCTAAGCATTTTCCAATATCAATATCATCTTCATCATCTTTCTTAGAAAATGGATTAGATTCATCAAATACAACATGAATAGATTCAATGACAGTTAAAGTTCTTTTATTGAAAATTCTATATGCATTACTATTAAAAGAATAACTTAGGAAAATGCCTTCATCAAATTTAGAATCAAATTTTTCTAAATGCTTATTATCCCTAAGCACAAAGCATTTACAGTCAAACACATGAAAATAGGAAATATTAGGTCTATGGCCATTCCAGATTTCATAGGGTGTTCTATTAAGAGATGGCCTGACTAGAACTCTATTCCTTATGCAACATGCAGTACTAATTGCTTCGGCCCAGAAATATTTGGGTAGATCATGTTCATTTAGAATTGTCCTACCCATTTATTGTAATGATCTATTCTTTCTTTTTACCACACCATTTTGTTAAGGGGTTCTAGGTGCAGAAAAGTCGTGTGATATGTCATCTAGGTCAAAATAATTTTCTATGCCATCATATTTGAATTCGGTGCCTCTATCACTTCTTATGTGAGTTATCTTATAGCCTTTTTCATTTTGAATTCTCCTGCATAGCTTAGTAAACAGTTCACATGATTCATTTTTATGTAAGAGAAACAACACCCATGTGAACCTAGAATAATCATCAACAATCACAAAAGCATATGATTTTCCACCTAGATTCTGCACTGAATTAGGACCAAATAAATCTATGTGAAACATTTCAAGTGGTCTAGTGATAGATATGAATTTCTTTTTCTTAAAACTTGATTTTGTTTGCTTACCCATTTGACATGCATCACAGATTTTATCTTTTACAAATGGTGTTTTAGGCAATCCTTTCACTAAATATTTTCTCACTAGTTTTGACAATAAGTTAATGCTAGCATGTCCTAAGCGCCCATGTCGTAACCAACTAGCTTCATTTATCACAGAAAAACAAGTTACTTGTTGCGAAGCTAGATTATCAAAAGTAGTAGTATATACATTTTCATGGCGATTTGCAGTGAAAAGAATTTCATTATTTGATTTACATTCAACTATGCATTTATCATTTTCAAATGATACCCTATAATCTTTATCACATAGTTGAC
Organism: Malania oleifera; assembly: GCF_029873635.1. Classification (NCBI taxonomy): domain Eukaryota; kingdom Viridiplantae; phylum Streptophyta; class Magnoliopsida; order Santalales; family Ximeniaceae; genus Malania; species Malania oleifera. The sequence goes on along the minus strand of NC_080418.1, from coordinate 28,949,063 downwards.
TAATGCTCAGCAAGTTATGTTTCAATCCATCAACCAATAGTACATTATCAATAATAAGGGAAGGTTCCTTACCAACCTTACCTACGCCAATGATGTGCCCCTTTGCATTGTCTCCGAATGTCACATATCCTCTATCTTTGGGAGTGATGGATGCAAACTTCGCTTTATCGCCAATCATATGTCATGAGCACCCGCTATCCAAGTACCACTTGTCCTTTGAAGAGGAAGATCACAAACACACCTGCAAGAAAGTTTAAGTAACTGATGCTGGTCCCCAAATTATGTTGGGTCCACAGGGGTTAGTGCCTGGATCACCTTTAACTATCCACACTTTCTTTCATTCTCATATGTTTATTCCTAGGTAGACAATCAAATTGAATGTGGCCGATTTGCTTGCATTTAAAACATTTCATTCGATACCTTGGATCTATAGGTGGGATTTGAGATTTTGATTCATGTGTAAAACGTCCCAGATAAAGATTAGATCTTCTAACATTTTCAACACCATTAAAACCAAGACCCTCATTACTAAGAGAGTTTCTTTAGTCCCCAAAGAGTTTTTCAAAATTTTGTTTCCCCTCAGTAAATTTAAAAGCGATTTTGGAGCTATCTTCTGGTTTTCTTTCAAGCTCATCAATTTTCAAATCTTTTTATTTAAAAATCGAAGCATGAGAGTTTTTTTCCATTTCAAATAATTTTGACAAATTTTCGCATTTCTTCTTCAAAGCATCATTCTCCTTGATCATTTTATTCAACAGTTTAGACACACGAATATATTCGAATTGCAGTTCTCTAAAGGTAGGCACGTTATTAGAATCACAACCATCATTAAAAGAATACTATGAAGATAAAAAACAAGAATACAATACCTCATCACCATGTGCCATTAAACACAGGTTGGCAACCTCCGAGTTGCTGCAATTTGAATCTAAACCGGTGCTATTGTGTTTATCCCATGAGGTGCTTGCTCTCATAGCTTTCTTCTTTTTCCTAAACTCCTTTTTCAGTTGATGGCAATCTGGTTTGATATGCCCAACCTTGTTACAATTATTGCACAGAGGAGCGTTTGATTTTTCCTTTCTTTAACTAGACTCTCCCTTCTCAAATGTAGACTCTCAATGCTTTCTGTATGGTCTACTATTCTTCCTAAAGAACCTGTTGAATTTTCTAGTTAACATTGCCATGTCATCTTTAGAATCAGGTTCGCTACACTCACTAGATGTACTAGTAGAAGTTTTTATTGCCGACACTTTTCTCAGCCTATTATGCTCATTCTGTCTCTCATTTATGGCCAACTTAGAGGTGATCAGTGAACTTATTAATTCGTCTAGTGTCATGGCCATAAGGTCTCTACCCTCTAAAATGGTCGTAACCTTTGCTTCCCAAATGGGAGGCAAACCTCTAAGGACTTTCTTAATCATCTCATACGTAGGGTAGGTCTTTCCTAATGCATGCAGTGAGTTTATGATGTATGTGAATCTAGTGTACATGCTCTGGATGGACTCACTAGTGTTCATCCTAAAAGCTTCGTACTCACTTGTCAACATATCAATCCTACTATCTTTTACATCTCTAGTACTCTCATATGTAACTTCTAACTTATCCCAGATTTATTTAGCAGATGCACATGTCATAACTCTATTAAACTCATTAACATCAAGACTACAATATAAATTATTCATAGCAGTAGCATTTATACTAAGGGTTTTTCTTTTTTAGTTTTAGGAACTCTAGTCTCACCTTCCATTTTCATGGGAACATAATTCCCTTTAGAGACAACTCTCCACACCTTCTAATCAATATTTTGAAGGTAGATGCACATCCTTTGTTTCCAGAAGGTGTAATTAACACCACTGAAAATCAGAGGTCGTGTGGAAGAGGGTCCCTTAGGGAAAGGGGTTACAGTGCTATAAGTCATCTTAGATCTTTTGAAAATTAATTATTAAGTCTAAGTTACGAGGCTCTGATACCATTTTTTAGCTTTACTGTAATCCCAAGAGGGGGGGGGGGGAATTGGTATTTTAAAAAATTTATCCCCTAGGTCAATCCACTAACAACAGTATTACACAAGCCTAAGGTCAATCTAATGCGTGTAAAATAAATCAGTATTTATTTTTAGTGAAAATTAAACTACACTAGAAATTTAACCAAGCATGCATAATAAAGCGATAAAGAAGACAACACCAAAAATGTTATCGAGGTTCGGTAAACTACCTACGTCCCCGCCTTGGTTCATCAGCACAAGGATTACACTATAGGCTCACTTAACAGGTGAAGTAGCACCTAAATACAACTAGGTCAAATCGAATAGGGTTGACCTCAACCTTTACAAACAATCTTTCTCAAGCTAGATTACCGCCCCCTTAGGCCACGCCTAGAATACAACAGATTTCTCAATAAAATTTATGTACAAACTATATGCTTCTCAATCAAGAAAATTTTGCACCAATATAACAGCACACTACCGAATGATAAGATATGATAAGCTCAATGTAGTTTTGATATCTACTCTCAAAATAATGCAAGAATGACAATCAGTTCGTGAGTGTGTATATGTGAATCTTTGTGTCAAGATAATGAAATCAATCACAATGTAGCAACAAAGATTTCTAGCATACTTCAAATATCTTTAACAAATATTTTTTTTCGAAATAAATCACAGTAAATATTTGAAATCGGTTTGTAAAATAATATTTCACAACCAAAACGCAATACAAACTCTTTGAGTACTACAATGAAGATGCAAAACTCACGAGTTCAAAGAAGATTTCCTATGGAAGACTTACTAACAAAGTCTCCTAGAAAAACTTGAAACTTGCGTTCTAATAAAATTTATCTCAATCAACAAGAACAAGAGAGAGCTTAAACTTATTAAGAAAGTCACAATAACACTTTTACTAAATGATTTTTGGCAATAGAAATGAGTAAGAATGAGTGTAGGGAGCTTGAAAATGAGTGTAGGGATTTTTGAAATTTGGAGAGTATTTGCTAATTAAGATTGCTAATCAAGTTGCTAATTTTTGCAATGAGGGGGTATATATAGATTTTCCCAAAATTATAATTGTTCGGGACATAGATGTCATTTTTGTAAAATTTTAAGTGAGGTTAATAATATTTAACAGTATTTTAACCTCGGTAAATTTAGACAACCTGAGAGGATCGGTCGACCATCTTGAGAATTCAGTTGACCAAAGTGCTAAGTTTGGTTGACCAAAAAAAATTTGAACTATGTGTTTAGTCGGCCATTCATGAGGCGATTCCAAAACCTCCAAGGATCGGTCGATTGTACTAGGTTCGGTTGACCGAACTATACGAACTTCGGTCGACCAGCATGAGAATGAACTAGATTGGACGGTCGATCGTGGCGTTGAGATTTCCCACGTGGGGGTTTTGTAACGCCCCGAACCCTTAAACCTAGGTCCAGTGCGTTATACCTGATTAAATCCCTGATAATCCATAATCCAAAATATACATACGCAGCGAAAAACATGACCATAATTTCCATAAACATTGTTCTACAATACCAACATTCCATAATACCAGAGTTTGCTATATCTTAACTAGAATCCATTGAATTTATCCATCAACTGCATTCCCATATATACATATCCTCTAAAGAATTTCAATATATTCACAACCATTCCATTCACTACTTAATAACCTTTAAACATAAAAACGTAAAACATGGAATATTTACATCCCCAAAGTTTATCATAATATACCCTTTCTCTTTTACAATCCTCAAAAATTCTAAAACCTTCAAGCTTTCTAGGCCTGACCTCGAGGATGTCCTAAAAAAGAAACATTCATATTTGGGTGAGACACATCTCAGTAAGGGAAGAAGTATACATATTAAAACAGCGTGTGACTAACATGAGGTATATAGATATCATTTTAATTTCATTTGCAAATCATTATCATAACATTAAAACTATTTTCTGAACCTACACAATCACATGCAAATATTTAAGCCACGAGATTACTTAAGGATATGGGTGATTACCCGCCCATACAAGTAGCACCCCTCTACTCTGATACATAGGTAACCCTAAGGTCACAACTAAAGCATACCAGGGCACTTACCTTACTCAATAAGCTCTCAAGTGTTAGATTAATCTCATGCTCATGCATTCAACAATAGTTTACCCGGCAAAGGCCTTAAGGATAGGGAAATCTACCCGCCCATACAAATAGGTTCCCTCTGCCCTAGTACGTTATGCAGCTATTGCCACATCTGAAGCTACTAGTGCACTCGCCTTTCTCAACAAGCCCTCAGGCAAAGAGTTTGCCTTGCCCAATCGTAATATGTTCTATGTACATACATACTTATAATATCATAATACATCATTCCTTTCAGTCATTATACATTCATACACATTCATTCATGTTCATAACTTAACTTTGCATTTCGTCACTTTAAGTGACTCTTTCCCATTTACATCGTTCACATTTGTCATTTTATCGTCATTTCATTACATAACATTTCATTTCATTACTTCTTACTACAGCTGGTCTTTAGCCATCATTTGTTAGTTTTCACATAGAAAAGCGCTAGAATCTGCTACAGTTAGTTTCCACACATAAATGTGCTAGAATATGCTAACATGGCTGTCTTTCAGCTGTCTTACATTTACATGGTTGCATTTAACATACACAAGCAACATTGTCCATTTCATATTTTATTCATAAAGCTTTACTTACTTAACCCGCATCTCATATATCTAACATATATTTGCACAGAATCTTATGCCACACAATTTTAGTAGTAAAATTCATATACATTCCTTACAAAATAAGTCAACCCATAGTTAACATTGATATAATGAAAATACAGTTCATTTCTTACTTAATTTCTTAGAAACTTCCTTTCCACTTTCATTAGTTTACTTTCACATATACATAACTATATAAACATTCCTACGCTCAGAAAACATAGATTTCATGGCTGACATTTTAAACCCATACATAAACATATGTACATAACTAACACATAATCTATTTTTAATTCATGAAAAACTTGATTTAATATATAAATTTCCCCATTACCTGACTTCAAACTACATTGGCAGGATCCCCAAACTGATACCCGCAGCGTTCACTTGGACCCTAAATCCAAAAATCCTAACTTAATTAAAATAAATTTTAATTAACTTAAATCTTAAAGAAAATACTTATTTACTATTTCCTAGGCTCAATATAACAATATTCCTTAAGAAAATCCCAAAATAACTCACTTACCCTGATTTTGGGATGTTTCCCAAACCTCACAACCCAACGATCAGCTCCTACAGTCTTGAAGAGAATGATCCCACGAACCTCGTGCTGGTTTCGGATCGTCAAACCGGGTCAAAATCAGCCCGAAATCGAAGAGAGAAGGCTGGGAGGTTGTTGTCTAGAGAGAGAAAGTGAAGAAGGTTCGTGATTTTATGCTAAAAATGAAGAACTCTCTATTTATAGGTAGGACTTTGTCGACGAGCCACGTTGATTCGTCGATGAGGTGCTATATAGACTTCGTCGACGAGAAGATACCTTTGTTGACAAAATTCAGAGTTCCAAATATACTCTCTTGGGATTCCTTCGTCGACGAGAAACAGACTTCGTCGATGAGCTTAAAAGGACACTCGTCAACGAATATAGGACATTCATAGACGAGGCCTGTTATTTTCTTAAAAATTCTTCCTTTCTTCCCTTATTTTCCTTTAATCCACTTTATTCATTATATTTTCTAATTATTTAAATTCCCAGGTCATTACAGGTTTGGTCAACTAGGGCATTGCCTTATATTTTTGGTCGGTCGACCGAAGGGTCAAAAGGTTGACCTGGTGGAGGTTCGGTCGACCGAAGGTCCCTATTCATTAAAGTTTGGTCGACCAAACATGCCCTTTAGGGTATTTCGGTCCAATTCTCTTTATAATGTTGTCCCTATATATATGATGATTAATATTAAAAATGATAGGGCACATTTTTATGCAAATATGAGGGTCCTAAGGTCAATCTAAGTCCTTTGCGCTTATCTGCCCTATCATGCATGTAATGCATTGATTATTACAATCTATTGAGCTTTAATTATTACAAACCTGAATAAAAACTGAATTAAAATACAACATATAAAAAATTTCGGGTCTTTATCCTCTTCATGTCCATGTGCACCAAATTGGAATCTCTACTTGAACCTACACACAAACTCATTAACCATTAAGTAACACAGTATTTGTCATGATCAAAACTGGGCATGACCTATAAGGTCAACAAATGGGTTGTTGAGGAGAAAACTGTCGATAGTTTTTGCCAGAGACAGAATGGTATATAAGGGTTGCATGTCATTTTCTTGTTTAAAAATTCAAAACTTTCACTCTCTCTCTCCTGCAGCTACGAAAACCCTCTTTATCTCTCTTCATTTTCTCACTCTAGACTCGCCCAATCGACGATCAAACTTTGTATCTAAGGCCAAGCAGTGATCCTCGTCATTTTGATCGAAGCAAAATTATGTTCTGAGGATCCCAAGCACCATCCCAAACTGAGGTAAGGAAGTTGTTTATGATGTTGATTGGTGTTTTAATTAGTTTAATGGGTATATAGGTCTAGGAATGTGAATATGAGCATAATTCTAGGGTGAATTGATAATTTGGGATTTGTGAAATACAGGGTTTTGGTGTGACCGCCACAGGTGCGAGTTTAGGGTTCCTGCGGGCGTTTCCTTAGGGAATGAGGTAAGGGTGATAAATAGTTAATTATTTGATGCTTCCTTGGTTAAATGGATTATGTGGGTCCAGGGAAAATGTGAATGTGATATTATTCTGGGGTTATATGATTTTAGGATTTTAGAGTTCCGAACGTCATAGGCTTAAGTATAGTATTTTTAGCAGGCTTCTCGATAATCAGGTAAGGGGAATAAGTTACACCAATTAATTTCAGGAATTTTATTAATTAATATATGACATGTGTTTATGAGATTTGAATTTTACATCTGGTATATGTTTGTGAAAATTTAGAAATTTGAGTTATAAGAAAGTTTTATGAATGATATGTATTATTTTCATATAGCAGGAAAATACAGTTTTACCCGTATAGATTATAGTATAAGAGATTCATTAAATTGTGTGGCATGAGAAACATCAGATATAGTACAGAGATTTAATACAAAATTTTATACATCTTTTATAGTACCATGATTATACAATTTTTATAGAACCATGATTTTACACAGGTTTTACAAAACCATGATTTTACACAGCTTTTATAGAATCATGATATACAGTTATTATAGAGCAATGATTTATAGTTCTTACAGAATTATGGAATTACAATTTATTATAGAATCATGGTAAAACAGTAATATACAGACATAGTATTATATAGTATCAGATCCCTGATGGACCAGTACAGATTACAGAGCACGATATCGTAGCTCACACAGTATAGAGTGCGACCGTACATCTCAGATAGAGTGTGGAATGGAACAGTCGATTGTGCTCAGAGGAGAGACGTAGGCTCCTTGGCAATCAAGTCCAGGTTGAGGAGGCTAATCGTACTACAAAGGTTTATAGTTTGACTTAACTTGGTAGGCCAGCCAGAGTTAAGCCCCGCCCACGGGCCGCACAACCCGAGCATGCGGGGTTAATTCATGCATACAGTTATCCATCCAGGGAAGTTTTCACAGTTATATGAATAAATGTATATAGTTTTACAGAGAACGAGAACTATTTATTAGAGTTAAAAGTATGTTCAAATAGAAAGTTTATTTTAAAAGGCAAGGGTGTGAGTTATGATATGATTTACATTGAAATGTTATCACACTTATAGTTGATTTAATAATAATGTTATTTAAGTAAAACACATTTGCCACACACTGGATGTAATTTATTTCGTCTTACTGAGAGGCGTCTCACCCTAGCATTCCAAACATTTCAGGTAATCCAGATAGACGTGCGAAGCATGCTCCGAGATAGAGGGGACTTTTGTATTGCCCTAACTGTAGGGTAAGTTTTTGAGTTGGGAGTTGTATTTTTGGGTATGCCTCTAGGGCATTGTATTGGTTTGGGGGGATGTATATTTATATTTTTGGAATTATTGAAACTCTGGTATTGTAAATAAGGTTAATATATTTTTATGTTTTCCAGCTGCATAGGTGGTATGTTTTGTGAATAGGTATCCTCAGTACCACTTGAGGTCCAAGACGTTATAGTAGATAGTGTTAAAGGTATCAGAGTAATATTATATTATTGTAGGATAAATATATAAGAAAAACAAAGAAAAAAATGGTAATAGATTTTGGGGTCATTACAAGTTTGGTATTAGAGCTTAGGTTGTTAGGTTCTATAGACTTTAGTGCACACCGGTAAACTATACAAGAGTATAGGAATGAATTTTGATGAGGATAGGTAGAGGATGGACTGGGATTTAGGTAAAGTCAATGTCAGGGATTAATATGATAATTTAAGGTTTTGTCTCACAGTTTGGAGATAGGAACTTCGGGGTGGTTTTTTTGTTTTTTGTGGGCAGATGATTTCAAGAAAACCATGATAAACTATTATCGGTTTTTGTTTCTGAATGGTAGGACTGAACTTTAAACTATTTGATAGGTGGTATGGGGATATCTTAGTTAGATTAATGTAATAGTGGTACTATGAAGTTAGGAGTCTCATATTATTCTCGTGTCATTGTAGGATGGACCTTGGAAATAGTGATGCACACGTCGGTGGTAGTAGTGGTGCAGGACCTTCCAATATAGGTGGCAGTGACTCCAACCAGGTGTTGCGCAGTGTAGCATAGTAAGTTATGGAAAAAATTGCTTGAAATAGCAGAGAATAGGGCTGCCCACTAGTCGAGCAGGGTTGTACGATCCAGAAGTTCACTGACCTGAATCATCCAACGTTCTCAAAAGGAGCCAACCTTGTAGTTTTCGAAAACTAGATGCAATAAATTGATAAAACACTAACGTTGCTGCACTGCACTAATGAACATAGGGTCCTCTTTGCTACATATAAGTTGACGGGTGAGGTTGAGAGGTCGTGGATAGTCGTGAAGCTGTTAGAGGAAGAGAGACCCATATTAGTAGCCATGACTTGGAGCCGATTCAAGGAGGTGTTCTTCGATCGATATTTTCCTGCCACTATTAGAGAACTTAAGGTAGAGGAATTCTTGAATTTGACGTAGGGGCATCTCACAGTTTAGTAGTACGCGGCAAAATTTATTAAGCTATCGTGTTTTGCTTCTTATATTGTTTCAAATAAGGCTAAGAAGGCAAGGAAGTTCAATAGGGGTTTAAAGCAAGAAATCTATGAATATGTGGTAATTTTGAAGGAGCAAGACTTCTCAAAGTTGGTTGACAGAGCTGTGGTAGCATAGGCGAGCAGACAGAGGGGTACTGGGATACAGAGCCAAAGAAAGAGGCCCACGCCTCCTGGGTTTCAGGCAGGTACTAGCCGGAGCCCATGGATAGGAGACCGATATGGCAGAGGTCAAAGGAAAGTAATAGGAAACCGTAGATATCAAGACGAGCAGGCTTGTCCTATCTACCCTAGATGTGATAGGAGGCATATGGGAGATTGTCGGGTAGGAGAGAACGTATGCTATCAGTGTGGACGGCCAAGACGTATTGCAAGAAACTGCCAAACTCAACTAGCAAATTTACTAACTCCGAGGCTATTCCGGAGAAATAATTAGGCACCCCGAGGAGGCTAGCATAGGAACACAACCTCGGCGAGGGTCTATGCTATGACACCGGGAGATGCTGAGGTTGCTGGTGATGTGGTGATAGGTACCATTAATATGCTTTCAAGTAAAGCTATTGTTATATTTGACTTAGGAGCCACACATTCTTTCGTGTCTATAGGGTATGTCAAATTATGTGGGATAGAAGCCCAGCTGTTAGACACTGAGCTATTAGTAACTACACCGACAGGGTTAGTAGAGAGGTGTCGAAAGGTGCTTAGAGGCTATCCAATGGGCATTCAAAGAAGAGTATTACTAGTTGATCTCGTCATATTAGATATGCAAGGGTTTGATATGATTTTGGGTATGGACTGGCTAGCAGAATACTATGCTAGTATTGATTGTCATCAGAAAAAGGTGATATTTAGGTCTAGAGAGCAGGAATTCAGATTCTTGGGGTCTTATGTGCGCGCCCCACCACAGTTGGTGTTAGCTATTCAAGGTAGGAGACTACTCCGAGAGGGTTTCCAGGGGTACATAGTTTGTATAAAGGAAATGCCATAATTTGAAGCTCAATCATTTTCTAGACAGACCTTAGGACTCATGCATTTCATGAATGATATATCTACATTAGTTCTAGGTTGAATATTGATTTTTAGAGGAAAAAATATTAAAGGCCTCGTCAATGAACCCCATGGTCTTGTCGACGAACTTATGAAGGCCACTCGACGATGAATAGTGTTGTCTCATTGACGAAAAAATACCGAGAGCTCAAAAAGTTTAGACAGTGCTCTCATCGATGAACTCAAGGCTTTGTCAATGAATGAGTGTTGTACACTTATCAATGAACGAACCCATTCGTCAATGAAGGTCGAGTCGTTGACTCACATTTCAGCGCAAACATGGACGAAAAATCTTAATTTTAAATGATCTAATGGCCAGGATTCAATCTGATAGCAAGAACACTATTTCAACATGCTAAAAAAACCCCTAGTGCCTTACTTTTTGCATATCAATTGGGAGCCTTGAATGTTTTTGTACATCTCTTGAGAGCATCAAACACACGGCTAAGCTCTTGCTTGCGATTTCAAAGCATTCACATCAAATCTGAACTTGGGTTACATTGATTTTCAAAAGGCGGTCCAATGAATATTGTGCAAACATCTTGGGTATCGAGGTTTGGTGATCAAGCTATTTGTTTGCTTATTCTCAAAATATTTTTTTTTTACAAACTTATTCTTGAATATATTTTTTTTTTTGAGAGATTGATCTTGAGTTATTAATTATATATACATTTTGGGAAAGATCATTATTTGAGAAATTTTTTTTAAAAGTTTCAAATCTTTGAAAAACTATCAAGTTTATTTTTTATTCAAAGATTTTATCTTTGCATACCCATAAATATCTTATTTAATATTCTAGAGAACACTTATTGGCTAAGTATTTTGATAAGGACTATATCTTTTATATTTACTAAAAATCAATTGTCCAAGCTATTTTTGTGGACATCATAAATCTGATTTAGATTTCTGAACTATACGTTCTATTCAAATAATTTCATAAAAATCGTATAGTTGATTAGATCGTTGGAGGATTTTTTTCTTAGATATTTTAAATAACGATCATTCATCACTTCAAGAAATATCATTAAATATCACACTCACACATTGAGCTTCAACTTTTATCATATAAGTATGCATTAGGTTTCTGTTGCACTCACTAGCTTTGTGTAGAAGCATTTGAGTTTTGCGAAAATTGTGATTTTATATTGTATTCACAGTTCGGGCTGTGAACCGGAGTTGAGGAGGAAGCTACGTCTTTTGTAAGTAGTAGGTTGTAAGGGAAGCTCCGTCCCAGCTAAAGGAGCGTATTTTTAAGTGGAATCCTTGAGTGGGTTGCTCAGGGCGAGGACGTAGATTGGGGTAGGTCGAATCTCGTAAAAATCGAGCTTGCCTTTCTCTTTCCCTTATTTTTTAATTTCTGCTTGCATTTCATTATCAATCTTGCATTTTTGTATGTTGATTAATATTACACACACTTGAAAATTAGTTGGATATAATTGAATTTATTGAGATAATAATTTAAATTAATTTCAAGCCCTTGTGATTATTTTGTTAAATATTGAAATAGGGATTAAGTGGTAAAATTAACTTAAATATTTTTGAAATACCCAATTCACTCCCCACTTGGAATAACACCATAATTTACGTTTGGTATCAGAGCGGGTTTACATAGGCTCAACCGTTAATTTTGTAAAAGATCACATGACATACATCGGTGTAACCCCATTTGGTGAGGGACACTCATCCACTAGACTACAAATTTTCTGAGGTGTAAATTACACCTACTGGAAACGTAGGATGAGTATATATTTGTTAAATGTTAATTGAAAAGTATGGAGATATGTGTCTAAGGGAAACCAGGTTCCTATGAAAGTAGTTGATAAAGTAAATGTACCTAAGACTGAAGATGAGTATACTAATAAAGATTGGAAATATGTTCAAATAAATGCTACTGCAATAAACCTTCTATATTGTGCACTAGACGTTAACGAGTTTAATAGGGTGATGGCCTATAAAACTGCTAAAGAGATTTGGGAAAAATTAGAAGTAACATATGAAGGTACCAAGGAAGTAAAAGATAGTAGGATAAATATGCTCACTAGTGAATATGGGGCATTTAAAATGACTGTTGATGAGTCTATTCAATCCATGTACACCAGATTCATGCACATCACAAATTCATTAAATGATCTTGGAAAATCTTACCCTACTTATGAGTTGATCAGGAAAATCCTTAGGGAACTACCTCCAGTTTGGGAAGCTAAAGCTACAGCTATAGCCAAAGAAAGGAATTTGAAAGAGATGTCGGTTGATAAACTAATTGGATCGCTCATCACTTATGAGCTAGCAATAAATGAGGGGAAAAAATGAGCAGAATAAAGCAAGGAGAGTTACAGCTCTTAAGGCATCATCAAGCAGCTCTAGTGAAGGAAGTGACTCAGATTCGGAAGATGACATGACCTTGCTAACAAAGAAGTTCAAAAAGTTCTTGAAGAAGAATAAAAATTTTAACAAAAAATTCCGAAACTCAAAATCAGAAAGTGGAGAGTCAAGCATGAGGGAAAAAAAAAAGGAAGATCCACTAACTTGCTACAATTGTAGAGAGATTGGACACATCAAACCTGAATGTCCTAAACTAGTGAAAGCCTCCAAGAAAAAGAAGAAGGCACTAAAATTCGGTTGGGACACACATAGAACAAGTAGTTCAAACACTGAGTCTAGTGATGATCTAGTAGCCAATATGTGTCTAACGGCATGTGATGATATTGATGTACAATCATATTTCTCAGCATCTTCTTATTATTCTAGTGATTCTGAAACTGAGAATAGCATGCTATCTTATAATGAACTGCAACAAGAATATTTGTACACTCTAAAATTGCTTGAGAGGAAAATTAAGAAAATTTCTGATTTGAAATGTAAAGTTAAAGAACTCTCAAAGTTTATTGAAAAACAGGATATTTGCGATAAAAGAAAAGGATTTAAAAATTGAGAAGTTAGAAAGAAAATTGAAAGACAACTCTAAAATTATTCATAAATTCACACAGCGCTAGAGTAACTTTGAAAGACTCCTTGGGGCACAAAGAAACTCCCTAGATAAAGAAGGACTTGGTTTTAATGGAAAAGAAAATTTGAGACAAAAACATCTTTACATGGGTTACTTTATAAGAGAATCAAAAGCTTATGTTCCATCTAAAAACTCTTATAAATACACTACTTGCTTTAAATGTAAAAGGATGGATCCTATAAAATTTGATTGTATTTTTAAGAATAAATATGCTAAATGAAAAAGGTATGGAGAGTTAAAGGAGATTCAAGCACTAACCCCCCTAGACCCAAAAAAAAAAGGGTACCAAAAACAATTACTTAAATGTCTATTGCAGGCGTGCTTGAGATCATCCTCCTCAAAAGATATATGGTATATGGACAGCAGATGTTCATGTCATATGACTGGGGATAAAGATAAATTCGCATCCATCATACCAAAGGATGGAGGATTTATCACTTTTGGGGACAATGCAAAAGGGAGGATCATTGGTGTAGGTAAAATTGGTAACGATCCATCACTTATTATAAATGATGTTTTACTAGTTTATGGTTTAAAACATAACTTATTAAGCATAAGTCAACTATGTGATAAAGGTTATAAAGTATCTTTTGAACATGACAAGTGCATTGTTGAATATAAAAGTGATAAAAAAATATTATTCACTACTGAGCATCATGAAAACGTGTATACCACCAGCTTTGATAACTTAACTTCTCAAAGTGTGATATGTTTCTCTGCTATGAATGAAATTAGTTGGATTTGGCATAGAAGATTAGGACACGCAAACATGGACTTAATATCTAAACTAGTCAAGGGAGACTTTGTTAAGGGATTGCCTAAGACAAAATTCATTAAAGACAAAATCTGCGATGCATGTCAACTAGGAAAATAAGCAAGATCTAGTTTTAAGAAAAAGAAAGTAATTTCTACTACTAGACCACTCCAAATGCTACACCTAATTTATTTGGTCCAAACCCAATTCAAAGTTTAGGAGGAAAATCATACACATTTGTTGTAGTTGATGATTATTCTAGGTTTACATGGGTACTATTTTTAGGTCACAAAGATGAAGCATGTAAACAATTTATTAAACTATGTAATAAAATTCGAAATGAAAAGGGATATACTATTACTAAAATTCGGAGTGATAGGCGTAGAGAATTTAAAAATCAAGATATAGAAGAATACTATGATTCATTAGGAATATCTCACAATTTTTCAACTCCTAGAACACCACAACAGAATGGTGTAGTTGAAAGAAAGAATAGGTCTATATAGGAAATTGCCATAACTATGCTTAATGAACATAAACTACCTAAGTATTTCTGGGCTGAGGCAGTAAACACCGCCTGTTATGTTCTAAATAAAGTTCTGATTAGACCATTCTAAATAAGACTCCAAATAAATTATGGAATGGCCATAGACCAAACATCTCATGTTTCCATGTCTTTGACTATAAATGTTTTGTACTTAGAAACAATGAAAATTTAGGAAAGTTTGATGTGAAATCTGATGAAGGTATTTTTCTAAGATATGTCTTAGAGAGTATAGCCTAAAGGATATATAATAAACGAATATTAACCGTTGTAGAATCCATTCACGTTGTATTCAATGAATCAAATATTTTCTCCAAAAAGACTGATGAGGATGAAATTGAGATAAATAAGGAATTTCAAAAGATGTCTATTGAATATAATTTAGATAAGAGAAATGAAATTAAAGAAACATCTTTTGAAGATAATCAAGTTGAAAATGAGATCAATGAACTGCCTAAAGAAAGGAAATACATTAAGAACCACCCCATTGATCAAATTATAGGTAAACCATCTCATGGAATAACTACACGATCCTCACTTAGAAATATGATTAGTCATTTTGCTTGCTTGTCACAAGAAGAACCTAAGAACGTGAGTGAAGCAATTAAGGATGAATCATGGGTAATATCCATACAAGAAGAATTAAACTAGTTTGACAGAAATAAAGTTTGAACATTAGTTCCTAGACTTGAGGATAAGATAGTTATTGGAACAAAATGGATATATAAGAACACGAAAGATGAACAGGGAATAGTTGTTAGAAATAAAGCGAGACTAGTAGCTCAGGGATATAACCGAGAGGAAGGAATAGACTTTGAGGAAACCTTCACACCTGTAGATAGAATGGAAGCCATTAGATTGCTTTTAGCTTATGCTGCTTTTAAGGATTTCAAGCTGTATCAAATGGATGTCAAAAGTGCATTTTTAAATGGCTACATAAGTGAAGAAGTATATGTAGAAAAACCCCCAGATTTTGAAAACCATAAACATCCAAATCACATTTATAGACTAGCTAAAGCCTTATATGGTTTAAAGCAAGCTCCTAGAGTTTGGTATGAAAGGTTAAGTAGTTTTCTACTGGAAAATGGATTTACTAGAGGAAAGATTGATACAACACTCTTCATAAAAGCTAAAAACGAAAATTTTCTCCTAGTACAAGTATACATAGATGATATCATATTTGGAGTAACAAATGAAGAGTTGTGCAATGAGTTTGCAAAGTGTTTGCAAAACGAATTTAAAATGAGCATGATGGGAGAACTTAATTTCTTCCTAGGACTTCAGATCAAATAAGAAAAAGATGGAATCTTTATAAATCAATCAAAGTATATTAGAGACTTGCTCAAAAGGTTTAGTATGGAAGATGGTAAAACTTTAGGCACACCTATGAGCTCTTCTTTAAAATTAGACAAAGACGAACAAGGTATACCAGTAGATGTTAAGCTCTACCACGGAATGATTGGTAGCTTACTATATCTAACTACCACCAAGCCTGACATAATGTTCAGCGTATGTTTATGCGTAAGATTTCAGGCTACACCTAAAGAGTCCCATTTATTAGCTGTCAAAAGAATACTTTGATACCTGATTGGAACCATTGAACTTGGATTGTGGTATCCTAAGTACACATCTTTTAAGATTATTAGCTATTCAGATGCAGATTTTTTCGGTAGTAAAGTGGATAGAAAAAGTACGAGTGGTACATGTCATTTCTTAAGACATTCGCTAGTATCTTGGTTTTTAAAGAAGCAAAATTTGGTTGCTCTTTCCACAGCCGAGGCAGAATATATAGCGGGTGGAAGTTGTTGTGCTCAAATGCTATACATGAAGTAACAACTTATGGATTTTGGATTACACTATGACACAGTTCCAATAAGATGCAACAATACAAGTGCAATAAACATCTCAAAGAATCTCATTTATATTCACGAACTAAACATATAGAAATTAGACATCATTTTCTTTGTGATTATGTGCAAAAAGGAGACGTGACGCTTGAGTTTGTATGCACAGATGAACAATGGGCAGACATATTCATGAAACCACTTCCAGAGGATATGTTTATCAAAATTAGACATGAATTAGGTTTAATGCATAGTCGAGAAGTTGCCTAAAATTACACTAGACTACATAATTAAGGGGGAGCATCTCACATTAACATTAACATTTGGTTAAACAATTTCACATTTGGTTAAAATTTTCACAATTGCCAAAAGTTTCCTACGTTTGGTATTAAACTTAAAGCATGGTTATTGCATGTTAAATTTGTTATGGATAGATGACACATGTTGATGCTCACATAAACATTTGGACTTTAATGGCTGATTTACTTATCCATGTCTATGTCAATCGAAACATTGTGTATGTTCACATTGAAATTTTATTCAACAACATAGATATACTAAGAAGAGAGAGAAGTAAATTGAATAATATAGGGGGAGAAGAAAATTTTGAAACCTAAAATAAGAAAAGTTTTTTCAAAAAAGCTGAGATATATCGGAACATTTTATTCTTATACCATTTTGTTGATGTCAAAAAGGAGGAGAAATTAGTGGTGCAAAAATGATAAAATGATTTTTGGGAGAAGTCAGTAAGCAAAAATTTCTTTTTGTCAAAAAGAGGGAGAAGTAAGAATTTTTTTTTTCCCTTTGAAATAAAGGGAGAGAAGAGTATAGTATAGACGTATATACCAACAAAAATATTGCATATTCTACAATGTGTATGAACTTCATTGTGTGTAAACTACATTGCCATATTGCTGAAGTTTAAATTATGCATTATCTTAGGGGGAGCCTTGGTAGGCGTAACCCATTTTTGCTTGTGTATTTGTCATCATCAAAAAGGGGGATATTGTTGACTCTATGAGTCCAATCCTATTTTGATAATGACAAATCACTTGGTATTTGACCTGTGCATTTGAGTTTATGAATAGGATCAAGTTTTAGAATGCACGAATGGTGAGCTCGATATGGAAGCCACAAGGAATCTAAAGTACATATCACTTGGCTCAATCCATAGAACTAGAAGAACAAAGGATGAAGAAATGAGCCTCAAAGTTCAAGATCTTCAATGGGAATGGGTATTTAGAATTGAATGTATTTACATGTCATGTGATATAATTTGAAGCTCAATCATTTTCTAGATAGACCTTAGGACTCATGAATTTCATGAATGATATATCTACATTAGTTAGGTTGAATATTGAATTTTAGAGGCAAAATTATTAAAGGCCTCATCGAAGAGCCCAATGGTCTCGTCGGTGAACTCATAAAGGCCACTGGACGATGAATAGTGTTGTCTTGTCGATGAAAAAATACTAAGAGTTCAAAAATTTCAAATAGTGCTCTCATTGACGAACTCAAGGCTTTGTCGACGAACGAGTGTTGTACACTTGTTGACGAACATACCCATTCGTCGACGAATGTCGGGTGGATGACTCACGTTTTAGCGTGGACACAAATGAAAATTCTTAATTTTAAATGATCCAACGACCAAGATTCAATCTGATAGTGAGAACACTATTTAAACATGCTAAAAAACCCTAGTGCCTTACTTTTTGCATATCAATTGGGAGCCTTGAACGTTTTTGTACATCTCTTGCGAACATTGAACGCACGGCTAAGCTCTTGCCTGTGATTTCAAAGCATTCACATTAAATCTGTGCTTGGGTTACATTGATTTTCAAAATGCGGTCTAGCAAATATTATGCAAACATCTTGGTTATTGAGGTTTGGTGATCAAGCTAATTGTTTGCTTATTCTCAAAAAAAAAAAAAATTTACAAACTTATTCTTGAACAGAACGTATAGTTCAAGAAATATCATTGAACATCATACTCACACATTGAGCTTCAATATGATAAAAGTTGAAGCTCAATGTGTGAGTATGACGTTCAATGATATTTCTTGAAATAAGTGATGAATGATCGTTATATAAAATATGTAAGACAAAAATCCTCCAATGATCTAATCAACTATACGATTTTTATGAAATTATTTGAATAAAACGTATAGTTCAAGAAATATCATTGAACATCATACTCACACATTGAGCTTCAACATTTATCATATTAATATGTATTAGGCTTCTATTGTACTCACTAACTTTGTGTAGAAGCATTTGAGTTTTGCAAAAATTGTAATTTTATATTGTATTCATAGTTCGGGCAGTGAACTGGAGTTGAGGAGGAAGCTACGCCTCTTGTAAGTAGCAGGTTGTAAGGAAAGCTCTGTCCTAGTTAAAGAAGTGAATTTTTTAGTGGAATCCTTGAGTGGGTTGCTCAAGGCGAGGGCGTACGCAGGGGTAGGCCGAACCTCGTAAAAATCGAGCTTGCATTTCTCTTTCCCTTATCTTTTTAATTTCCGCTTGCATTTCATTATCAATCTTGCATGTTTGTATGTTGATTAATATTACACGCACTTGAAAATTAATTGGGTATAATTGAATTTATTGAGATAATAATTTGAATTAATTTCAAGCCCCTGTGATTATTTTGTTAAATATTGAAATAGAAATTAAGTGGTACAATTAACTTAAATATTTTTTGAAATACCCAATTCACCCCCCCTCTTGGAATAACACCATAATTTACAAGTATCCTCTTCCCCGTATTGATGACTTATTTGATCAGCTCTTAGGAACTCGGGTCTACTTTAAGATTGATCTTCGGTCATGATACCATTAGGTAAAAATTAAAGCAGAAGATGTTCCAAAGACAGCCTTCCTGTAACGACTTGCTTAATTTCCACATATTTTTTTCCATAATACAATAAAACCCATATAATGAACCCAGAAGATCATAATCCACCTAGACCCGTGGGTACCAGCAATACATCAGAACACATAGCGGAAGCCAAAGTAGCAGGAAACATACAATCATAATATCATAAATACAAAATCATCCATCACAATACCAGAGTTTCTATATCCACTGTATTTAAGTACATACATCCCAAAAGTAAGACCTAGGGACATTTTCCACAAAATCCAACCATCCCTACCAAAACTTACCCTTTAGAGAAGGCAAATCAACAGTACTAAATCAGCGGAGCTTTACTCGCTCTCTTATCAGGGGGTCCTGAAATGTTTATAAAATTTTAGGGTATGAAACCTCTCAGTAAGGGAAATGAACTAATACTAGTGTGTGACAACATGAGCATTTTTGTGATATATATATATATATATATAATCATGAATATAACCAGTAAAACTGTACATATATTTCTGGGAAAAACATGTATAATCACAACATGACAGAACATATTGTATTCTCATAGCATAACTCATCTCATATAATAATAATACAAAAACAATCTTGGTAGGTTACCTGGCTGTTATCATGTATTACCCCCACATGACTAGGTTGTGTAGCTCGAAGGCGGGACTTGACAATGGTTGGCCGACCACTACCAAGTCAAGAGTATAGTCTGTAAGTCCGATAGGTCTGCCAGACCTGGTCTGTACACCAGGGGCGCTCACACACTTCTTAAAACCACATCGACCATCCAATCTCACCCCACTTCGTACAGTGGCATTAACACAAATATCATGATAAATCATGAACACATAGCATCGGTACTGTGCAAGTGCTAGCCTAAACCAAGCCAATCAAGTTCTGATAACATATAGCATATACTGAAACCGTGATACATGGATATTTCATACCATTAATTATCAAATCAATCATATCATTTTGCATGTATACGTATATCATGAAAATCATCGGTCCGTACGCCGGTATTTCATATTTCACCATAGCTCGGCCAGTACGCCGGCAAATCATATCCATAGCTTAGCCCGTACGCTAGCAAATCATATCCATAGCTCATCCCGTACACTGGCAAACATATAAAAATCTAGGCGCGTACGCCAGTTTTTCATTATAAAAATCCATATCTTATCACATACCCATAAAACAATATTTCTTTATAATTTCTACTCATGCCACATGAACTAGGTTTTTCATATATTTAACATACCATCATTTTCAGCAGTATTTCCCAAATATAAATCATATATAAATATATTTATTTTCCTAAAATCGGATGCTGTAATAACATACATACAATGCTCATAAAAAAATTAGCTTAGTTTATCCCCTTACCTGATTCCTGAAAAGCCCTTAAGAGAAATACTCTCGCACCCGCAGGGTTCCCCATTCACACCCTGAAAACAACATTCCCCTGAACTAAAGTTCAGTGTTTTGACTCACTCGAAAAATAAGCAGCTCGAGAGCTATCACAAGTATAGGAGTTACGTCGTGTAATATTAAGTCCAAGGGTTAGATCGTCTCCTCAGGGAATGCGTTTTAACTTCAAACTTCACGTTTTTCCAATCGAAACTAAAAAGGGTACTGAACTCAGTTCAGATTCAAAATTTTCAAGGTTTGAGATTTCTTTTAACAATTTAAACAAACACACTAATTAATTAAAACCCTAATCCTAATATGCACTGAACTAAATAACAAGACCGGAAACCCTACGTTAATAACCGAACAAAAATGGAAACACGCGTAATTAAAACATGCAATAATGAAATTACACAAACACGGATACGATAAAACAAAAACACTTTCTTTTTTCTTTTTCTTTTTTTATTTTCTTTTATTTATTTATTTATTTCTCAATAAATCGAACATGAACATATTCAAACACAAAAACAAACTACTTCAAGTAACTGAAAAAAAAAACAACTTTAATAGAAAAAAAATAATACTCAAGAAAAAAAAAAATCTAAACTCTCTTAAACAATATCAATTCAACATGAAATTAAACCTGAATTTTTCTTGAACAAAATAATAAAAAAGCTAACTTTGAAAGAGAATGGAAGAGACTAGAATAAAAAAAAATAAAGAGAGAGAGGGTGCAAAACAGAGGGCTCGACTGTTGCTATGCCTCGGCTGCTGTTGATGGAGTTGCAGAGGAAGAAACCCATGGGTCTACTATGGAGATGGCTGGCCGAGGAGGTTGCTGCAGAGGAGGGACTGATGTGCTGAATTACTAAAACTAGAGGGTGTCCGGAGTGGTTGCTGGAAGAGGAGGGCTTAGATCTGCGGCTTTGCTGATGTAGTAGCAAGGGGCTGCTACTTGGGAAGGACAGCACTGTGGACTGAGAAGCCGGGGCAGGCTGGTGGTCAGAGCTGCTGTGTGTCACGGGCGGTTGGCTGTTGCTACGGCTGGGAACAGAGGGAAGCCAGAGGATGGGAAAAATAGAGCAGCAACAGGGGAAAGAGGAAAAAGCAAAGAGGAGGAGAAAGAGCAAGAGAAGTAACAAGAGAGGAAGAAGAAGAAGAAGTATAAGGAGAAGAAGAACAAGAAGAAAACAAGGGAAAGAAGCTGCGAGAGAGAGAGAGAGAGAGAGAGAGAGAGAGAGGAGAGAGAGAGAGAGAGAGAGAGAAAGAGAGAGAGACCCCCAAGAAAGCATGCGCTGGGTTTTAAAAAGAAGTGCTGTGCAGCCCTACCCGGATGGGGAGATCCGATCCAATTGTGTCTGACCCGGCTTTCATGGCCGGGTCACATACATGACCTCTTATATATATATATATATATATATATTTCATTTTTTTCATTCTCTGTTCATCAACAAATTTGACCCTTATGGAGCCTGTTTCTCGCAAAACTTGAAACACAAAAGTTATGGATAATCATTTTCTCTTTCTCTAAAAAATTTGAATTGTCTCAATCGGAGCTCTGATGGAAAAGTTATACATAAAATACGAACAGGTGTCGGTTTTGGTTCCTAGGACTTTTCCTGCGATAAAAAATTATCAAAAATTTGTAAATTGTGCAATAAAGTTCAAGAATCATAAATATGGCACTTTATTAAAATATCGGACATAATTTAACATTTAATTAAAAATATACGTCATAAAGACCGGATTAAAGTGCCCAATTACGCAGTTTTGACGCGTAATCATATTTCTACGTGTACTACGCTTTCTACAACTATCAAAAAGTCAAATACTGAGTAGAAAGTCTTACCCTGAATCTGGGATGAATTCTGAACTCAACCCACCGATGATCCACTCCAGCAAATATGTAGAGAACTTTCCCAGGAGTGTCGTGGTGGCTTCAAATCGTCAATCTGGTGGCAAACGGGCCCGAAAATTGAGAGAAAAGGAAGGGGAACCGAAGGGAGGGAGAGAGAGGAATTCTGCGGCCAAATTAAGCTAGAAATCATGTTTAACCACTATTTATACTACAGCCTTCATCGACGAGGTCATGAAGACAACTTGTCGATGAGCTCTCTCCTCGTCGACGAAATTCAGAGGCACCCAAAACCTCTCTCGGTATTTTCTCGTCGACGAATTACACCCTCATCGATAAGTATAATATACAGTGTCGTCAATGAACATGAAGCGTTCATCGACGAAGACCTGTTGTGCGTCCCTTTTTAATTTATTTTTCTCCCTTCCTTTTATTATTTAAATATTATAAATTCTCTGAGTCACTACACTTCCGACCTAGGTATAGCCACTATGAGTTTTTTGTTATGTTTTTCGGATTGACCAATGCACCAATAGTGTTTATGGACCTAATGAACAGGGTATTCCCCCAGTATTTTGACCAGTTTGTTGTTTTTTTCATTGATGATATTCTAGTGTACTCAAAGAGTTTTGAGGAGCACGAAGATCATCTGAGGATGGTGCTACAGGTGTTGAGGGAAAAGAAGCTAAATGCTAAGTTTAAGAAATTTGAATTCTAGTTTAGGGAAGTTACCTTCCTTGGACATGTGATCTCTGGGAATGGTATTTCAATAGATCTAAGCAAGATAGAAGCGGTGGTGAATTGGACGAGACCAAGGAATGTTTAGGGGATCGAAAGTCTCTTGGGTGTGGCGAGATACTACCGGCGGTTTGGTTAGGGTTTTTCTAGATTATCAGGTTCTTTGACATGGCTCACAAGGAAAAGTGTGGAGTTCGATTGGACCGAAAAATATGAGCAGAGCTTTCAGGAGTTGAAACAGCGACTTGTCACCGCACCAGTTTTGACTATTCCATCAAGGGATGGAGATGATGTGATCTATAGTGACATGTCTCTGAAAGGACTTGGGTGTGTATTGATGCAACAAGGAAAAGTTGTGGCATACGTTTCTCGACAAATCAAGGAATATGAAAAGAATTATTCGACGCATGATTTAGAGTTGGCTGCAATGGTGTACGCCTTAAAGATCTAAATGCATTATCTGTATGGTAGGAAATCTGGGATATTTACGGATCATAAGAGCTTGAAATATTTTTTTCACACATAAAGAGTTGAATATGTAGCAAAGGATATGGTTGGAGTTAATTAAAGATTACGATTGTAACATCAATTATCACCCAAGGAAAGCAAATGTGGTAGTTGATGCATTGAGTCAGAAATCGGGGAATACCTCTACGTCAGTAGTGGTAATGCCGCGTCAGATCAGAATGAATTTGGAAAGGCTTGGGGTAGAGCTGGTAGAGGGAGATCACCAAAAACTTATTGCTACTCTGGTACTTCAACTAACTTTGCTGGAGAAAATTAAGATCGCTCAGATGCAGGATATAGAATTAGTAAAGATTGAAGATAAAGTATAGAGTGGGCAAGGAGCTGATTCTACTACTTCATATGATGGTGCTCTGAGGTTTGGTACTAGACTGTGCATACCTGCAAGTCCTGAAATTAAAAGAATCATCTTAGAGGAGGCGCATTGATCCTTGTATACAGTGTACCTTGGAAGCACTAAAATATATAGGGATCTTTGGGAATCCTTTTGGTGGAGCAATATGAAGAAAGAGATAGCTAAGTACGTAGAGCGGTGTTAACGTGCCAGCAGGTAAAAGTTAAGCACTAGATACCAACGGGACAATTACAGCCACTCCACATTCCTAAGTGGAAGTGGGAACATATTACTATGGATTTTGTTACAGGATTTCCGCCAGCGCTTAATGGTCAAGATGCCATCTGGGTAATCGTAGACCAGTTGACAAAGACTGCCCACTTTCTTCCCATCAGAGTTGGCTACTCCATGAATAGGTTGGCAGAGATATATGTACAGGAGATACTAAGACTATATGGAGTGTCTATGTTCATTATTTCAGACCGAGACCCACAGTTCACATCGCAGTTTGGAAAAGTTTGCAAAGAGCCATGGGTACATAGCTGAGATTCAGCACGACCTTTCATCCTCAAACCGATGGATAGATAAAGAGGATGATTCAAATACTGGAGGATATGTTGCGAGCCTGTGTATTAAATTTTGGTGGTGGGTGGATCTAGTATATGCCACTAGTCGAATTTCCTTATAATAACAGCCACCAGGTCACCTCTGGGATGACACCATATGAGGCGTTATATGGTAGGACATGTCTGTTGACCTTATAGGTCACGCCTAGTTTTGATAATGACAAATACTCCGGTATTTAATAAATATCTAGTTCATGTGCAGGTCCATATATGTAGATCATTAATGGCACGTGAAAGCTCAAAGCTTGAAGGCAAATTCATGCTCTTAATTGTAATATTTTTAGTGAAATTTGTTTGTAATAGTAATTAGGGTATTCAGTTTGTAATAAGCACACACATCACATGCATAATTTATCTTGTAAGCTCAAAACAAATCATAATGCAAAATGACCTTAACATGACCTTAGGGTGTACCCTTCGGTCGACCGACACCGGACTTTTTAGGTGTCTTAATTTTGGACACAAATGACCCTAGGACACTCACTCATGCATACATATGTTTGAATATTTGACTTAGGTAATTGCATGCTTGAAAAAAAGACAAAAATGTACAAGTCTAGTACTTTCGGTCGACCGACCCACACAGGTCATTTTCTCCTGTCGATCGAAATCGGTTCGAGTCAACATGTTGACCACAGCCCGGTCGACCAAGACCTTACAGTTCATTTGACCTCGGTCGACCGAACCACTTGGAAGTCAACATTTTGACCTCCCGATCGACCGAAAACTTTTGTTCTCCAACTACCTAGTCGACGAGAGGGTCCTCGGGAGAATTCATAGCGGTCTAGTCGATCGAACCAGGCAGTTCAAAATGGCCCGATCAACCGAACCTCAGAAATTTGGAAAATTGCCCACTTCCGGTTGACCGAGCCCTCAGTTTAAAAACTCCTTGGTCGACCATACCATATGAGTCCTGGTCGACCGAAATTGATCTGGTCGACTGGACCTCTCGGGTTGCCATAATTTTTACTGCGGATAAATAATTTTTAAACAGGGTTAAAATGGTTTAAGCGTCATTAAACTTTTTCAACAATCCCTAATAGGTCCCCAACAGTCAAATATTTTGGTATGTCTATATATACTGTTTTATTTGGGAAAATTAAGTGTGATTAGCAAAAACCAAAAAATCAAATTTCTCTCTCAAGCTAAATACTTCCTATTGATTACTACTTCCAAAATCCAATCAAACTTACCTACTTCATCTCAGTATCATTTGTAAGTGTATTTGAGTGTTATTGGTTTGAGGTTTTACTCTCTCATTCTTTGATTGTTTGAATCGTTTTTCTCGAGAGCATTACCTAAGTATTTTTAGGGGGCTTTTCTCGTAAGCCTATCTTAAGAAGACTTTACTGAACTTCTAAGTGTTGCATTCTCATTGCAATATCTTATGAAGTTTCTATTTGTTTTTAGCTTGCAAAAATATTTTCAAACATACTTAAATATCCTGTGGTATTCATATTGATACATTTGTGAAAAGATATTTGTTTGTGTTATATTAATCTTTGTGGCAATATCCATTCAAGTCTACATCCTTTGCTGAAATACAAAGATTACATATATCTTGCAAACCAAGCATATACACTATTCACGTGATTGACATATTCTGCTATTTGGGATATTTGAATATTGCATGATATCTTTGTTTGAGAACATCTAGAAATACAAAGATTGCTTGTTGACACTCTCACGTACATATAACACTGATAGAAAATATATTTGAGAGTTGAACTACTTAGACCACACTGAGCTTACATTTTAAATCATCTATGGTGTTTGTGATTGTACGCATTTGTGGTACAAATTTGCTTTACATGAAAGCACCCATACATTGTACCTTTTGATTGTATATCTAAGGGATTCTAGCCGTGGCCTGAGGGGGCGGTAATCCAGCCCGGTAAGGATTGGTGTAAAGGTTGAGGTCAGCCCTGTGATAATTTGACCTGGTTTGTATAGGTGCCGCTCCACCCATTCAAGTGAGCAAGTTAGTGTGATAATCCTTGTGCTGGTTAGTTAAGGCGGGGACCTAGGCAGTTGGCCGAACCTCAATAACATATCTGCGTGTCACTTTTATTTACTGCTTTCTGGTGCTTGTGCGATTAATTAAACTGCTTCATTTAATTTCTGATATATTTATATTACTCGAATTAGATTGACCATAGGATTGTGAACATACTACTGTTAGGAGGAATACCTAGGGGTTAAATTTTAAAATTACTAATTCACCCCCCCCCTCTTGGGATCACGGTAAAGCTAACAGTGTCGATCCCCACTATATTGGGATGAAACTAGTGAGAAACTAGTTTTGGGGCTAGAGATGGTTTAGCAAACTTTAGAGAAAATCAAACTCATCATAGATAGAATTCGAACAGCTCAGAGTCAGCAGAAAAGTTATGTAGATACTCGCCGACGAGAGTTGGAATTTGGGGTAGGAGATCATGTATTTTTGAAAATTGCACCGATAAAAAGGGTGATGAGGTTTGGAAGGAAGGGTAAGTTGAGCTCTAGGTACATTGGACCATTTGAGATACTTGAAAGAGTTGGTCTGGGTTGCCTACAAGTTAGCCTTACCACCAGTTCTATCCAGAATTCATGACATGTTCCATGTATCAATGTTGAGGAAATACGTCATAGATTCCTCTCATATGATTAGTTATGAGACATTGGAGCTAGAAGATACCTTGTCTTATGAAGAAGTGCCTATACAAATTCTAGATCGAAAGGAATAGGAGTTATGTACAAAGAGAATTCCACTGGTAAAAGTATTATAATGCAACCATATAGTCGAGGAGGCTTCGTAGGAATTAGAGGAACAGATGCACCAGCAATATCCATATCTTTTCAGTGGAGATCAGAGATGAGATGTTAAGAGTATAATGAATAGCAATTTATGTATTTCTTTGACTTGTATAGTATAGGGTAGAATAGTTAGTGTTTTTGGTTTTGGTTATAAATGCTTTTGGGAAGTTTTCTTTTTCTTTAAATGATTGTAATCTCCTAGAATTCTTTTTTGTAACCACGGTATTCTTCCGCCATAAGTGAGGGTAATTAATAAAATTACAACTAGTTTTCCTCAGAGTTTGATATATAACATAGATAGCAAATTTGAAGAACGAACTTTTATAAGGAGGGGAGAATGTAGAGACCCGAAAAATATAATATTCAGAATAAATAAGAAAAAGAGGAAAATGGGTTGGTGAGGAGAAAACCATCGACAGTTTTTGCTAGAGACAGAATGGTATATAAGGGTTGCATGTCATTTTCTTATTTAAAAATTCAAAACTCTCACTCTCTCTCCTGTACCTACGAAAACCCTCTTTCTCTTTCTTCATTTTCTTACTGTAGACTCGCCCAATCGACAATTAGGCTTCGTATCTAAGGCCTAGCAGTGATCCTCGTCATTTTGACCAGAGCATAATTATGTTCTAAGGATCCCAGACACCATCCCAAACTGAGGTAAGGAAGTTGTTTATGATGTTGATTGGTGTTTTAAAGTACATAGTTTTATAGAGAACATGAACTATTTATTATAGTTAAAAGTATGTTCAAATAAAAAGTTTATTTTAAAAGGCATAGGTGTGAGTTATGATATAATTTACATTGAAATGTTATCGTCGTTATAGTTGATTTAAAAATTATGTATTCAAGTAAAACTCATTTGTCACATATTGGATATAATTTATTCCATCTTACTGAGAGGTGTCTCACTCTAACATTTCAAACATTTTAGGTAATCCAGATAGGAGCGTGCTCCAAGATAGAGTGGACTTTTGTATTGCCCTAACTGTATGGTAAGTTTTTGAGTTGAGAGTTGTATTTTTGGGTATGCCCCTAGGGCATTATGTTTGGTTTTGGCAGATGGATATTTATAATTTGAGAATTACTAAAATTCTGGTATTGTAAATAAGGTTAATATATTTTTTATGTTTTCCCGCTGCATAGGTGGTATGTTTTGCTAACAGGTATCCTCGGTACCACTTGAGATCCGAGACGTTATAGTGGATAGTGTTATAGGTATCAGAGTAATAAATATTGTTGTAGGATAAATATATATAAAAAAAAAAACATAGAAAAAAAAAAACAGTAATAGATTTTGGGGTTGTTACACCAAGGGTTTAGGTTAAGGTTAGGGTTAGGTTGAATCAGTTGGATTTGATTAGTTGGGCTTTGGTGAATTGGGCCAAAAGCATAGATTTCGGTTATGGTTGAATTGATGAGGCTTAGATTGAAATAAACAATGGTCTGGGCTTTTTAAAAGATTTTGGTTGGTTTAAGTGGTTAATTGGTTGGGCCTAAATTGAAGTGGGCTTGGTCAAATTCTCAATGATCAATGGACCCAGTTCCAAGTTGGACCTAGGGTCTTGGGTATTCGGTTTATTGATTAGAATCTGGGTAATGTTGACTCGGGTCCTAGATCAGATTTCGAGTAATTGAGTATGGGTTCTTGGATCCAAGTCTAGATTATTGAATCCAGATGTGGGTAATCAATCTAGATTAAAATTCTCACTTACATTCAAATCACAAAATTTTGAATATTAAATTTTATAATTTTAATTATATGAAATTAAACATAACTAAATAAAATTAAAGAAACTAACTTTTGTCTTCTAACTCCCTCAATCCTTAAGCTTGCTACTTTTGAATCTCCACTACCAATTTTCACTGCTTCTGTCCTTTAACCTTTTACTTCTCGATCTTTGAACCTCAAGCTCTGCAATTCTTCTTTCTAATCCTCACAATTTCTTAAAATTTTCAACAATTTCACCCTCTATCTGTGTCTATGTGTCTGTCCGTCCCTCTCATCCTCAGAAGCCCACTCTTTATAGGCTTGGGGATTCATTCAATTTAATAATGATTAGATCAATCAACACCCAATTTAATTAATCAATTTTATTTCAAATTTTTAACATTTCCTACATGTCTTATTGGTGGATTTTCTTTTGCAGATTTGAATTTGAAGTTGAAGATGCTAACCCACTTCTTTTTATTTCATTTTTTTCATTTTCTGTTTTTTTTTTTTTTTTTTTTTCATGTATTCAAAAAATTTTCCTATATTTTCTCATTTTATGGAATAAAAATTTTGCCTAATATTTTTTATATAAGCCCTGGACAAAATGAGGTGTCTACACGATAGTTGGCCACGAATGTGTGGATGTGCAACATGTGCCTTCCTCATTATATATATTCGGAGGTCTACTTGTAGTGGATACACAAATTAAGTTTAATCATCTTTCTTTTCAAGCTGCCTAAAAGTAAATACTTGGTAGTGTTCGACCTCTAAAATGGTGTGCATATGCTTTACCTTTAAAGGGTTTACATTTTTTAATATGCAGGCTGTTGAGATTTAAACTTTTGAGTTAAGTTGGTGATCATCCATGTATCATAAGGACACCTCGCAAGCATGCATCTTAAAGGTCTTGATTTAATAGGTTGAGTTTGTCAATGCATGCTTCTTGTGGGAATGTGCTGTTTTTGGTATCTCTGGTGAGCAGACTGGGCATTTCATCTTATTATATGTATCAGGAATTGCTCGACTTTTTGTTGGAATTGTGTTGGTGCTAGAAGTGCAAGGTCTAAAAGGGAAATCAAAGAGACCTGTATATTCAGGCTCAGCAAGGATGGATGATAGCTAGGTAGAGGCTTCAATTGGGGTACGTGGTGCAGCGAAGTGCTCCGGCGGATGCACCTAATTAATTCCTGTTGATGTTCAATCTCTTGTTAGAAAATCAGTTTATTCATATATATAATAATAATCATGGGAGTCTGCAAGAGTCAGGACAGCGTCTTGGTTTCTTACTGCACACTGCAGTGTATGCTAACCCCAAACCAACGACGTAGAGAACTTTGGGACAAGCTTAATTCTGTACTCGCAAACAGAATGACTAGTGGATCTTTATTAAGGGATTTTAACAGCATTATATCTCCTAATTAATGGAAAAAATCAAGAGGGGTATAGCGTTTCCAACCCTCAGAACAGCTTGGATTAATTTTCTTAATTGCTATAGTAATGCTATTGGCTGATCTTGGCCTTGCAGGCATTCCATTCACATGGTCTAGGCGTTGGTCAACCAAACAGGTGGGTTGGCGTGTCACCTTGACCAAGGTCTCGGAAACATGGAACAGAAAGCAGCTTGGCCGTGTCGGTAGACTATGTATAACACCTCCCTAGGGTTAGATTTGATCATTGTTCAATACTTTAAAAATCTTCATGAATCAAATATTTCATTAGTGAAAAACCGGTCTTTCAAGTTTTAGGTAGCATGGTTTACTCATTAGGATTTTGGCCTTACCAGACGCAATTAATTATGGATTTTCATTCTAAAGTAGAAGATTGCCTTGGGAGTGTCAGATATTTGGAAATACTGATGGGAAGAAATGAAGGAGATATGGCTCGAAGTGAAGGTGTGCAATGTGTGTTGCTTCTCAACTACTCCAACAGTTTAGTAAATTTGAACATAAATTTGGTCAAGGAGCTAGATGAGTAAGTTCCAATTCAAGAAAGAGACATGTGGTTTCCTTATTCCACACTCGTACACTAGAAAGAATTTCTTAAACCAATTTCTCCAGGAGATATGAAATAAAGCTATTCTTCACTATGGACCCTTTCAAGGCCTAGATTGGATGAAGCCTTATTTTATAAAAAATTAGGGAGCCCGCGCAAACACGCGCAAACATATATATGTATTTCTCATGAAAAAAAGCCCTTCCAAAGGATGCTAATCAAACTCTTATTACATTAATTAAACTACTCCTAAAAGGTTAAAGAGAAAAATTTAACACTCCTCCAAGCAACAATTTTTTTTAATACCTCTATTACCCTTTGAGTATCATTCATTCAAAATTCAAATCTCGGTTTTGTCCCAAATTGTACTAAAATGTCCAAAATACCCTTTTCCATTTTTTTTTTTAATCCCAAATAGTCTCCCTTCTCAACCCTTTGTTTTCCAACCATTTGCCTCTCCACTCTCTTCACCTCCCCATTCTTTTCATCTTCTCCTTATCATCAGCTTATTATATCACATGCTTATGGATGTGTGCGGTATTTTGATAACAAGCTCACATTGCACAAAAAAGTATAAAGGACATGAAAGGAGGAAAACTATTAGTCATATTTTCTTTAATTTCCCTTTTTCTTTTCTTTAGCTGCTATATTGTATTTATTAATATTGCTATTGTAGATTGAACTTATTTTCTATCCTTTCTTTCTTTTGTTTGGTTAAGAAATAATGGATGGAACATTAAGAAATAAATGATAATTAGAAGAATTAAGACACCCAATGGAGCCCATTAATTGTTACTTTAGTTTAAAGGGAAGGGATTTATTGATGTTGTCCCCAATTTGTTGGGGGAGTCTAAGGGTACTATAATTCAGGAGTTTCTAATCCTAACATTTGGATTGCTCGCAATCTCAATTCTTTACCTTGGAGAGATATTATAGACTTATTGTAAATATCGACTTTACTTTTGATAAACATTATATGAAGAACCACGAACTTTCAAATTTTGTTTTGAAAACCAACTTCAAGACAATGCTATGCAATAACTCTGTGCAATGATTTTATAGTTTTGATGAAGAATTCTACTTTGCACACTAAAATTGATGAAATGTACAAATCAAGAATAAGAATATGAAAGAATTTTTTTCCCCCTTATTGTATTAATCATATTTCTTTGGACTAAGTTTTTGTTGGCAATGGTAATATTGCTTTTTGGATATTAAGCATGTAGTAATGGCTAATAATCTATTAAAAAAAATAATACAATTATGCATAAACAACTCTAAGTCAAGGAATATTTGTTAATCTTACAAAAATCTAATTAATTACAAAAATAATGATTAATCATTCTAGTTATTTAAATCCCTATTATGTCCCAAATTGTAGTAGAATGCCCAAAATTCCCTTTCCAATTTTTTCCCAAACGGCCCCCATTCTCAGCCCTTTGTTTTCCAACTCTGTCTCTCTATTATTTTCACCTTCCAACGCTTCACCTCCTAACTCTTTTTATCTTCTCTATATCATCATGTAAAAACTCACTCTTGTTCTCTAACCTTCTCAAGACATTATCATCGGCTTATTATATCACATGCTTATGATAACAAGCTCACATTGCACAAAATAGTATAACATACATGAAAAGAGGTAAACTATTGGTCATCTTTTCTTTAATTTCCCTTTTTATATTCTTTAGCTGAATTGCTCGCAATTTCCGTTCTTTGCCTTGGAGGGATACTTACAAGAAGCTTATTGTAAATATCAACTTCACTTTTGAAAAGCATTATATGAAGAACCACACACTTCCAAATTTCCTTCTGACAATCAACTTCAAGACAATGTTATGCAATAACTTTGTTCAATGATTTTATAACTTTTACTAAAAAAAATTTTCCCTTATTGTATTAATTATATTTCTTTTTTAGGATTAATTTTTTGTTGGTAATTATAATATTGTTTTTTGGATATCAAGCATGTTGTAGTGGCTAATAATGTAACGCCCTGATTTTAGAACCATTTTTTTTTTACATAAAATATTATTACTCTAATACCATGATATATAGCCAAAGTCAAACTGAACCCATAGGTACCGGGGATTTACCTGTTTATAAATACATGACACCTAAGCAGTGGAACCAAAATACACTTTATATATATACAATAACCAGAGTTTTACTATTTCTACATATAAAGGTATAAACCCCAAAATCCATGATGACCCCGACTCATCTACTTACCCTGCTATTGGGTAAAAGCAACGAACTCCTCAATCACGGAGCTCACTCCACTCGTCTATTGGGATTTCCTGAAATATTTGTAATGTTAGGGTGAGACACCTCTCGGTAAAGGAAATAGACTAATATCAGTACGTGGTAATATGAGTTTGTCATATTATAAACATATACTCAAATAATTTAATTGTAGTATAACTTAAGTTGTAGCTGATAATACATGGAAATATGTACTTATAAACATAATCATAATGAATTTACATAACATTAAATCGTCTGATAAATCTCTATAATACTGAAATTATACCCTAGATATCTGTGTATCATGACTCCACCCCTCATGATTTAGGTTGTGCGACCCAAAGGCTAGACCTAACCTGGCTAGCCTACCAGGTTAAGTCAGACATAACATAACTATGTACGATTGCTCACCCAACTTGGCCTGCCCATACTACTACACTGTAACACACTTCTAGCGAGTCAGTAACACAGTAGGCATACTACTACCCCGTCACACTTCTAGGCTAATTGGCCACTGACCCACACTTCCTTACTAGTGTGGTTGCACTGTCAGTTATACCCAATCTAGTCCGGCTAACCTACTCACCATCAAAACCATTGGGGTCGGCACTCAATGGGTATACCTACTACACCGATCTAACTAGCTAGCTATGGTACCGTGCTCTTAACGTAAGTAACCATTCGGGTTCTGATACTATATAGTACATTTCACATAATATGTATTTTGGTGCATAAATAACAATATCATATTCCTGAAATAGAATTTGACTTTTACATATTTTTGAATAAAACTCTTATTTCATAATTTTTGAATCATAACATTATAAAAATACTAATCACGGCATCTGCATCGGCTATCATATCTCGACATCTGCGCTAGCTTTCATGTTTCGACATCAATGTCGGCTAACATATCACAATACATTGGAAGTATCTTTAATTTCTATAATGATTATCATTTTTCTAAAATCACTGTAAAATGATGTTTGTTCTATGAAATATAAACATATTATAATATACTATTAATACATTTAATTTATACTCATACCACACGTGTGAGTAATTCTATATAATATTATCTGACCTGAAAAACATACTGATAAAATATTATTAAATATAAAATCATGCTTTACTCAATTCAACATCATTATTTCCCAAAACTAATTATATAAATACATATAATTTCTAAAACATATACTGAATTATAATAAACGTAAAATTTTTTGAAAAACCTAACTTAATCTATTATCTTACCTGATTTATGAGAAGCCTGCTAAAGCACTAAATCTACGCCCTTACAGCGTTCAAAACTCAAATCCCTGAAATTATATGTCCCAAATTAATCAACTCAATCACCAGAATATTTATCGTTCAATATTTCCTATGCTCTAAATACTCCAAATAAATCGTAAAACTAATATTTAACACCCTTACCTCAATTTTGGGATGGTGCCCCGGAACCCCAAACTAAAATTCTGCTTGGCCTACGTTGTAGAGAATCTTCCCAGGAACCCTGTGGTGGTTCCTGATAGTTAAAAAGGAGCCTAATGGGACCAGAATCGAAGATAATTGGAAGGAGGGTCGTGGGTTTGCAAGAGAGAGAGAGAGAGAGAAGAGAGTTTGTTTTTTTAATTTTAATTGAGGCTCCGGTACTTTTATATCTCACCTCTGCAGATAAAAATCATCGCCGATTTTCTTGGTCTCTCAAAAAATCGTCGCCGATTTTCTTATTAACCGGCCCATAACTTACGATTTACCTTTTTACCATCTCGTGGTAAATGTCCAAAACCATCGCCGATTTTCTTCCCTCTCCAGAAAATTGTCGTCGGTTTTCTCCTTCTCCAGCCAAAAAGTCATTTTTTTCCAATTTCTTTTATTATAATGTTTTCCAGGTCTCTACATTCTCCCCTCCTTTTAAAAATTTCATCCTTGAAATTGTTGACTATACATGCACACCATCATCTAAGAAAAATTTATTACTTATTTTATTATTTACCCTCACTTATGGCGGAGGAATACCGTGGTTACACATACGGTTTGGGGAGATTACAATAACTACCAAAATTCTCCCAAACCCACTATATATATATCATATAAACCAAAACATAATTTATATATATACATTATCTTGCACTGTAAAAACAACAAACAAAACATTACTTACCTTACTTAAGCCATTACTTTATCTTTCTCTAACTAACGTTGATCCCCACCGAACAGATGTGGATATCTCTGTCGTATTTCCTCTTCAAGCACTACAAAAAATCAATGTATTAGTGCAGTATTAGTGATGAATTTTAAATTCATCACTAATAATTGAGTATTAGTGACGGATTATAACCGTCACTAAAACCCTAATACCGTCATTATAAATTCTACATCAGCTCAACTCAAATTCGTCACTAATAGTAGGGTATTAGTGACGAATTACAAATTCGTCACTAGTAGTACAGTATTAGTGAATGATTCAAATTCATCACTAATAGTAGGGTATTAGTGACGAATTTATAATTTGTCACTAATAGTACAGTATTAGTAAAAAATTCAAATTTGTCACTAAAGCGCTAAATCTACGCCCCTGCAGCGTTCGAAACTCAAATCTCTGAAATTATTTTTTTCACAAATTAATCAACTCAATCACCAGAATATTTATCGTTCAGTATTTCCTAGCCTCTAATTACTCCAAATAAATCGTAAAACTAATATTTAACACCCTTACCTCAGTTTTGGGATGGTGCCCCAGAACCCTAAACTAAAATTCTGTTTCACCTACGTTGTAAAGAATCTTCCTAGGAATCCCGTGGTGGTTCTCGATCATCAAAATGGAGCCTAACGGGGCCAGAATCGAAGATAATTGGAAGGAGGGTCATGGGTTTGCATGAGGGAGAGAGAGAGAGAGAGAGAAGAGAATTTATTTTTTAATTTCAATTGAGGCTTCGGTACTTTTATATCTCAGCTCTGTAGACAAAAATCATCCTCGGTTTTCTTGGTCTCTCAGAAAACCGTCGCCAATTTTCTTATTAACCAGCCCATAACTTACTGTTTACCTTTTACCATTCAGCGGTAAATGTCCAAAACCGTCGCTGGTTTTCTTCCCTCTCCAGAAAACCATCGCCAGTTTTCTCCTTCTCCAGCCAAAAAGTCATTTTTTTTCAATTTCTTTTATTATAATATTTTCTGGGTCTCTACGAATAATCTATTAAAAAATTAATAAAATTATGCATAAACAACTCTAAGTCGGGGAATATTCATTAATCTTACAAAAATATGATTAATCATTCAAGTTATATAAGTTCATTTTATAACATAAATTATTATTGTCAATAGTTCAATTTTTTCTATTATTTTATAGTGCTAGCAATAATATTAGATAAATTACAAAAAAAAAAAAAAAGTTTGATTCTTTTCATCCAAAAAAATATGTTCCACATGCAAAGAATGTGCTCATAACTAGTTATACCAAAAGTAGATCAACTGGATGTGATATTACAAAATTTTGGCTTGTGTATATATGATAGAGATCACATCATTGACAATATTGTGATAATTTCCCATGAAAAATTATTTGTTCTTTGAGGCTCTATTCTAAACACGGAAAATACTAAAGAAAGGAAAGGAAAATATGAAGGAGTTTACATTTTCATGTTTGATTATCAAGGAAAGGGAAAAATAAAATGGAAAATACACCAAATCTATAAACAAATTTTGATTATGCTCATCATTAATATATGATTTTTTTTCATATTTTCAATCATATTAAAATAAACTTTCATTTTCAATAGTATTTAACATAAAAGGAAAATACAATGGAAAATGAGTTTCGTCCTCCTTTTTCATTCCGTTTCTTTTCCCAAGTAGAGTTTTTTATCCAAATGGACTCTTAGTGAAATAAAGGGAAAAGACAAAATAGAGTAATCATTCCAAAGCTAGACCTCGAGAAAGCTTATGATTTTCTAAGTTGGGACTTTGTAAAAAATATGAAGTTTGAAATAGGGTTGCCAAATGAATGGGTTACTAATTATATGTATCTTTTTTTCTCAAATTTACTTTTTTATAAAAGAAAAATAAGCACTTTTTTTTTAGAAACTATTGATTATTTTTTGACGACTTATAAGTGTTTACGGTATATAAGGACAATATTATAATTTGGACACTTTTTAAGGATAATTTCATAGTTAAAAAAAAAAAAAAAGAATTCTTCCCTTTTCTCATTTCCTTTATGTTAGTTGTGGCTCTTATACTTCTATTTTGGTAAGCAAAGAAGGAATGGGGAAAAACATGAAAGAGGCAACACAGCAGAACTCGTCGACGAGAGCCTATGCTTGTCGATGAGGGAACAGTAGAGGTTCGTCGATGAAAGTTCTGAAGCTCGTCGACGAACAATTACCAAGAGCAGGAAATTTTTAGACTTCTAGTATCATCGAAGAGAGCCTTGTATTCGTCGACAAAGGGTCTTCTTGTTCTTGTCGACAAGGCTCTGTATTCATCGACAAAAGGCGCCTGGGCTGCGGCAGTTTTATGAATTTTTGAATTTTTGAACGTTGGGTGGTTGGGCAAATGGGGGGGAAACCTCTGAGGAAACTCTATATATGTTATCTGGGCATATTTTGAGAGTTAGAGTGATCATTATTGAAGTGTATTGTTTACAATTTGATTTCCTTAGTGAAATTTGTGTGTCATTGCTTCCGTGGATGTAGGCTTTGCCGAACCACGTAAATCTTTGTGTTGATCTTGTTCTAGTTGTGTGTGTTATTTCTTGTTGTTTATTCCGCAGTGCATCTTCATTATACGATCCATATCACAACAAGTTGGTATCAGAGCGATTGTTGTTATGGCATCGGGATCGTCTTCTGTAAGATTTCACATTGTCAAATTTGATGGAACCAGAAACTTCAGTTTATGGCAGAGGAGAGTGGAAGATATTCTTGTGTAACAAGGAATGGCTAAGGCTCTGCTTAATACTCAACCAGAAGGAATGGATGAGGCAACATGGTTAGATTTGAAAGCAAAGGCAGCGTCGACAATACGCTTGTGTTTGGTTGACGAAGTTCTCTATAGGGTGACGGAAGAGTGTTAGCTTTGGTGTATTCCCAAGAGGGGGGTGAATTGAGTATTTAAAAATTTGTCCCTAGGTTAACCAATCTAGCAACAGCATTACACAAACCTAGGATCTTTCTATTTAATTATAAACACAATACACATGTACTACATATAATGAACAAAGCATATAAGATACATGCACTAAAAAATAAAAGTGTGGAAAATAAATTTGCAAAAATATAAAGAACACGCACGATATGTTATCGGGGTTCTACCAACTGTGCCTACGTCCCCGCCTCTAGCTCACAAGCTCGAGGTTTCCACTAATGCTCACTTAACGGGTGGAGCGACACCTAATACAACCAGGTCAATTAGTATGGGGCTGACCTCAACCTTTACACATTCTCCTTGCGGGGCGAAGAAGGCCCTAGGTCAAATTCACAAGGCTGACCCCAATACGCATAGTATACTTAATCAATCACATACACATCAACAATGTAGGTAATGTAAGCTCAGTGATGTGTATTTTTGTGCAAGCGATACTCAACAAAATATGATCACTAATATGCTCAAGAGTTTTCTAATCAAGCTATTTCTTTGAAACAGTATATATCAAATCTCAATAATAATCAGGGTTTTAAAGATGCTACAAATATTCAAAACAACTCAAAATATTTTCTTCAATGTAATATGCTCAAGAGTTGCTTGAAAGAATAATATAGCTTGTATAAAAAAATGTTTTTGCACAACAAAATCAAGCTATAGGAATCTTTGCAATGACAATGTAAAGATCCTTAAGCTAATGAGTTTTTCCCAACACAAGATTTATCAAATAAAAATCTATGGGAAAACTCTTGTTTGACTCCCCAAAAATAATATCAAACAATCAACTAAACAAATGAGAGTATTAGCACTAATGAACACAAAGACAATCAATAAACTCTCACACTATCAAGATGTATCAAGGGAGTGACTATTTGAGAGTATTTTGGGCAAAATGTGATTTTGAGATATAGAGGATTTTTACTAATGATTTTGGCTAATCTCATATTAATCTTCACAAATGAACCCATATTTATAGACAAGGTCAAAAATATAACCATTTTGGACCTATTGGGTATTATCAGAAAGTTCAAAAATGCTTAAGCACATTTAACCCTCATTAACTCAATTTTACCTCAGTTAATTAATTTTTAACTCGGCGAGGTTCGGGTGGCTGAACCATGGTTCGGTCATCCGAAAAGACATGGGAATAAAAGGTATTTAAGGTTCAGTCGCC
This sequence comes from Malania oleifera, assembly GCF_029873635.1. Taxonomy (NCBI): domain Eukaryota; kingdom Viridiplantae; phylum Streptophyta; class Magnoliopsida; order Santalales; family Ximeniaceae; genus Malania; species Malania oleifera. Next base: position 28,909,212 of record NC_080418.1, on the reverse strand, counting down.
CGTGTCATGCTTCAACAACCCAAATCAAAGTTAGTAGCCTTTGTTCGTAACTTCGGGTGCCCAGTCATAGGGTCGGTCACCTAAACTCATGTGTTCGGTTGCACGGGGCTCTTTTTCAACTATATCTCTCAATAGCTCAAGTTGGTGGAATGTCCCTTTCAAAGGGTTCGAGCTCCCGTGGACAGTACGCACAAAATGGTTCGGTTGCCCAAGAGCCCAAGTCAATAGTTGACTCTTCAACAGTTTAGGGCGCCCAAGGAGTTTTGAACTCCAGGGGTTTGGTCGCCCAAGCTCTCTCAAATTCCTTAGAAATATTAAATTTAAGAACATTTTTAACACTCTTGTATTTTGTATGATAAATGTGAGAGTGTTGGGACCTAGAGTCATACTAAGGTCTTACTGAGGTCATTTTGAGATAGTCCCAAAAATCCAGCGTCGGTCGACCGAAGGATGCCCTAAGATCATTCGGTCCCTATGGTCATTCTACGGTCATTTTGTGTTGGAATTGGTGTATTCCCAAGAGGGGGGTGAATTGAAAATTTAAAAAATTTATCTCCTAGGTTAAATAAAATGCCCATATAATACAGCCTAGGGTCTTTCTATGCAAAACCAATGCGCCAATAATGTAATGTGCAGAAATTTAAGTCAAGCATTCACACCATAACATACATGTGCGGTAAATATAAAGAGTAGAAATATAAACAAGACACACGATATGTTATCAGGGTTTCGCCAATTATGCGTACGTCCCCGCCTCTAGCTCGCAAGCCCGAGGATTCCACTAATGACCCACTTAATGGGTGGAGCGGCACCGATTACAACTAGGTCAATTAGTACAGGGCTAACCTCAACCTTTACAACCACGTCAATTAGCGGGGCAAAAGATATATAATCTTTGTATTCAACAAATAATATGTAAGTCAATGAATATTGCAACAAAGATCAATATCACATAAACAAATATTTTTTCAAAGGTATGTCAAGATAAAATACTCAAGATATTTGAAAATATTTTGAAAGAGTTTTTGCAATCCAAAAACAAATACAAACTTCCCAAGATATTTTTGTAATCCAAAAACAAATACAAACTTCCCAAGATATTGCAACTAATATGCAATACTCAGAAATTCAATACAAGTCTTCTTAGGAGAGACTTATTTACGAAGTCCCCTAAGAACACTAAGGTTTAGCTCTCAATAAAATTGAATCAATCAGGTCAAGCAAGGAGAGCAAACCTATCATAACAATCAATCATTCAACTTATAGAGAGTTTAAGCACTGGTAGTGGGTAAGTACGAGTGAATGGAGTATAAAAATGAGTGGAAGGATTTTTGAGAATGAGAGAGAATTTCTTAATCGAGTTTCTTAATCCACTGGCTAATTTTCCCAAATGAAGGGGTATACATAGACACTCCATGAATTATGACTGTTGGGGACAATGTTGGTATTATTGGAAAAGATTTAATGACATTTAACAATTTTAACCTTGTTAAAAAATAGTTAACTATAGTCAAAAAATAAGGCAACCCGAGAGCACCGGTCGACCAGAACACTTTCAGTCAACCGAAGTTCTTATGGCTCGGTCGATCGAGCCAATTTATGGCTTGGTCGATCGGGCCAATTTTGAACTTCAGGGTTGGTCGACCGAACTGGTATGTTTGAGGTGATTTTTAAAACTTAAAGCGATTCGGTCGACTAGGCTAAGAATTAACTACACTAGTCGGTCAACTAGACCGTTGGATTCCCATATGTGGGAACTCAGTCGACCAGGTTGGTGCAATACAAAATTCTCTCGGTCGATCAGGAAGTCAAACTATTGACTTTAGAGAGTTTCGGTCGACTAGGGTCAAATTAGCTTCAGAAGCTCGGTCGACCGGACTGTGGTCAACCAGCTGACCCAGATCGTGTTCGGTCGACCGGAGGCAGAATGAACTGCACATGTTGGTCGACCGATGGTGCACAATCTATGCATTTCGATCTTGTTTCATACCACAATCACCCTATTCAAGTGCCTAACACATACAAATGCAATGGTGAGTGTCCTAGGGTCATTTCTAAGTCCTTCTTTAAGACACTGAAAAATCCGATGTCGGTTGACCTAATCCCTAACATCTTTCTAAGGTCATTTTCATTTTGAGCTTACTTAGCGTATCATGTAGATGATGCATGCAATTATTACAATCAAAGCCCTATATACTATTACAGACCCTTTAAATAATATTGAAATAAAGTACAACTTGTATTGGGTCTTCTGCTTTAATTCCTTGTTCCATCATTATGATATTGCCAAGATAAACCTGCACATCAATTCGAAAGACATTGAATACCTGAGTATTTGTCATAATCAAAAAGGGTTATGACCCATAGAGTCAACATTTTGAGCTTACAAAACCTACATGCATGACATGTAGAGATTATTACAGACCGATATCCTAATTACTATTGCAGGCCCAATAACATTACAACAAATAATAAATGTGTCGGGATCTTCACTTCTCTTCAGGTTGTTGCATGCCATTATATATAAACTTGTTAATGAGAATCTGCACACAAACTTGGCAACAATTAAATACCAAAGTATTTGTCATTATCAAAACTGGGAATGACCCATGGGGTCAACAAGGATTCTCCAGTGGGTATCTGGAAAAAGTTAGAAAGTTGATACATGTTTAAATTCCTCAATAACAAACTTTTTCTTAAGAAGCATTTATACTGGCTTAAGATGGTAGAAGGATGTAGTCTAGATCAACACATAAATGCGTTTAATCAAATCATAAGTGATCTTATGAGATTTGATGTGAAGTTTGATGAGGATGATAAGGCTTTGATGCTGTTAAATTATTTGCCCTCAACTAATACTTACAAAAATCGTGTGACCACTTTTACGTGAGGAAAAGAAACACTTGATTTAGAAGAGGTAACAAGTGCTCTGTTAAATTTTCATCAAAGGTAGAAAATATGTGATGAAGGGGAAGGACTTGTGGTAAAGGGTTGTAATGAGCGAGGCAAAGGAAAGTTTAAAAATGGGTCTAATCAAAAATCCCGAAATCAATCCAAGAAGAAGAAGGAAATCCGGTGTTATAAATGTGGTGAAAAGGGGCATGTGAAACCGGAGTGTTCGGATTGGAAGAAAGGAAATGCTAATAAGCATGAGGGGATTTCTAAATTTGTGAATGTTGTTCAAGAAAAGGATTCAGCGGATGGTGATGTTCTATCAGTTTCAGCGAAGTCGGATAATCTAACAGACTCTTGGATACTTGACTCAGCATGTTCTTATCACATGACTCCAAACAAGGAGTGGTTTAGTACTTACAAGTTAGTAAATTCTAGAGCAGTTCTTATGGGTAATGATGCTTCTTACAAGATCGTTGGCATAGGAAATGTAAAGATAAAAATGTTTGATGGTACTATAAGAACATTGTGTAATGTAAGACATATACATGAGTTGAGAAAGAGTTTAATATCTCTTGGCACTTTGGAGTGTAATGGCTACAATTACAAGTTCAAAGGTGGAGTCTTAATGGTATGGAAAGGTAATATGATTGTGATGAAAGGGTAGAAACTGGATGAGAATATTTACATATTGTTAGGAACTACCGTTGTAGGTGGAGTTGCAATCGTGGATACTGAATCAAATGAGACCGTCTTGTGGCATATGCGCCTTGGACATATGGGAGAATTTGAGGTTTTGTTCTGTGGTCTGGATACAAGATTTTCGTTGTGGTTTCTGTGTCTTTGTTGGGGTGACGATTCCAGGAAAGTCATAGTAAACTATTGTATCGAGTCGTATGTCTAGGTTGTAGGATTGGATTTTGAATTAAGATCGGGAATGATAGTTAATCATGAATATGAGAATTCAATTAAATGAAATAAATTAGACCTGCTTGAGAGATAGGATCCATAAATTGTGTTCTTTATCTTTTCAAGATGGACCCAGAGAGCAATGGTACGAATGCTGGGGGTGATGGAGCAGGACCTTCCAGTATGGGAGGTAGAGATACTGATGCGATATTGCGTAGCATCACCCAGCAGGTGATGGCTAAGATGACCTAGAGTTTGGGGGAGTGTAGCTACACGATCGAACAGTTTACGTGGATGAGACCTCCATCATTTTCTAGAGGAGCAGACCCTTTAGCAACTGAGAACTGGATCCAGGACATTGAGGATATGTTAGTAGTGCTTCCATGTACAAACAAATAAAAGGTAGTATTTGCGATGTTCAAATTGACAAGAGAGGCAAAACCCTGGTGAAGATCAGTGAGGTTGATTGAGGACCAGAGACTGGATCCTGTGCTAGTGACGTGGAGATGATTCAAGGAACTATTCTTTGAGCGATATTTCCCTACTATCGTTCGAAGCGCAAAGGCAGTAGAGTTCATGCACTTAGCTCAGGGGTAGATGAAAGTATCATAGTACACAGCTTAATTTATTGAGTTGTCTCGGTTTACCCCACATTTGGCATTAAACGAGGAGAAGAAGGCGAGAAAGTTTGAAGAAGGCCTGAGGCAAAATTTGTTTGAGTAGGTTATTGCCTTTTGAGCTCAGATATTCGTGGAGGTTGTAGACAGAGCTGCAATTATTAAGAGTGGTATGTAGAGGGGTACCGCAATTCAGAGTCAGGGGAAGAGACCTACGCCTCAAGGTTTCCAAGCGGGTTCTAGCCAAGGCCCATGGAGAGGAGATCGTTACAGTGGAGGTCAGAGGCAGATGATGGGACCTCGGGAGAATCAGGGTGTGCAGACTTACCCTGTGCGCTAGACGTGCAGGAGGAAGCATCTAGGAGAGTGCTGGGTAGGGAGAGATGTATGCTATAGTTGTGGGAGACCCGGCCACATGGCACGAGCATGCCTAGGACTGCCGATTTAGGTCTCAACTCCCAGACCCTACTAGGGAGGTTATTAGGTGCCTTATAGAGGCCAGCAGAGGAATGTAGCCCCAGCGAGGGTTTATGCTTTGACGTCGAGATATGCTGAGACTGTAGGTGACGCTGTGATAGGTACCTTTACTGCTTTATCATATCAAGTTATTGTTTTATTTGATTCAGGTGTCACCCATTCTTTTGTGTCTATGACCTATGTTAAATTGTATGGAAATGAAACTCAATTATTAGATTTAGAATTGTTAGTAGCTACACCGCCAGGGTCAGTGATGAAGTGTCGTAGGGTGCTCAGGGGTTATCTAATAAAAATCTAAGGGAGGGTGTTACTAGCTGACCTGATTGTGCTAGATATGTATGGATTCGATGTAATACAGGGTATGGACTAGTTGGCTGCTAATTATGCTAATATTGACTATCGTCTGAAAGAGGTGATATTCAGACCACCAGGCAAGCAAGAATTTAAATTTGTGGGGTTGCAAATTTGTTCCCCACCTCATTTAGTGTCAGCCATGCAGGCGAAAAGACTACTCCTAGATGGATGTCAGGAGTTTGTGGCCTTTGTAAAGGAGGTGTCAGAAAATGAATCAAAGCTTGGCAATACACCAGTGGTAAAGAAATTTCCAAATTTTTTTCAAGAAGAGCTACCTGGGTTGCCTCCCAATTGTGAGGTAGATTTTGCTATAGATTTACTTTTAGGAACGACACTGATTTCTAAGACTCCTTACCCAATGGCTCCAGCAGAATGGGGAGAATTAAAGGACCAAATGCAGGATTTATTGAATAAAGGGTTTATCAGACCTAGCGTATCGCCCTGGGGAGCACCAGTGATATTCGTAAAGAAAAAAGACGGGTCTATGAGGATGTGCATAGACTATAGGGAGATAAACAAGGTAACCATTAAGAACAGATATTCTCTACCCCGTGTAGATGATTTATTTGATCAAATTCAGGGTTTGACCTCAGGTCAGGCTATCACCAAGTGAAGGTTAAAGTAGAGGACATCTCTTAGACAGCTTTTAGAACCAAGTATGGGCATTATGAATTTCTAGTTATGCAATTTGGTCTGACAAATGCTCCTACGGTATTCATGGACTTGATGAATAGAATCTTTCATCAGTATTTAGACCAGATCATTGTGGTTCTCATTAATGATATACTGGTCTACTCAAGGAGTTTTAAGCAGCATGAGGCACGCTTACGACTGGTACTTTAGATGCTCAAGGAAAAGAAATTGTCTACTAAGTTTAGAAAATGTGAATTCTAGTTAGAGAAAGTGGCGTTTCTGGGGCATGTTATATCAGGGGATGGAATTTTAGTGGATCCCAGCAAGATTGAGAAAATGTTGAATTGGTTCAAGTCAAAGAACATTCAGGATATTAGGAGTTTCTTAGGACTGGCGGGTTATTACCGCCGGTTTGTAGAGGGTTTCTCGACATTATCAACACCTCTGATGCAACTCACTATGAAGAATATCAGGTTTGAATGGGATGACATTTATTAGCAGAGCTTCCATAAATTGAAGCAAAGGCTCCTCAATGCACCAGTTTTGATCATCCAGTCAGGGGGTGAGGGTTATGTGATTTACAATGATGCGTCCTTGAAAGGGCTCAGTTGTGTATTGATGCAGTAGGGTAGAGTGGTAGCTTATGCGTCCCGACAATTGAAAGAATATGAAAATAATTATCCCACTCATGATTTGGAATTGGCTACAGTGGTTTATGCATTGAAGATTTGGACGCATTACCTATATGGTAAGAGATGTGAAATACTTTCTGACCATAAAAGTTTAAAGTACTTCTTCACGCAAAAAGAGTTGAATATTTGGCAAAGGAGATGGTTAAAGCTCATCAAGGATTATGATTGCACCATCAGTTACCACCTAGGTAAAGCAAATATGGTGGCTGATGCATTGAGCCGTAAATCAGAGGGTGCAGTATAGTTAGCAGCAGTAGTTCAACACCCGATCTTGATGGATTTAGAGAGACTCGGCGTGGAGTTAGTAGAGAGTGATCATCAAGCATTTATTGCCAACCTAGTGGTGTAACCTACCCTACAAGAAAGGATTAAAGTCGCTAAGGGGAATGATGCAAAATTAGTAGAGCTGATAGCTAGGTTGCAGGACGGATAGAGAAAGGAGTTCAGCATTTCTAATGACGGGGCTCTGAGGTTCCGTTCCAGGTTATGCGTGCCTGCAAATACGAATATCAGAAGGATGATTCTAGAGGAGGCTCACAGATCCTTGTACACGGTTCATCAAGGTAGTACTAAAATGTATAGGGATCTGCGAGAGTATTTCTGGTGAAGTGGCACGAAAAGGAAGATTGCTGAATTTGTGCAGCAGTGCTTGACATGCCAGAAGGTTAAGGCTAAGCACCAGAGGCCGGTAGGACAGCTGCAGCCACTTTTCATCCCAGAATGGAAGTGGGACCACATCTCTATGGATTTTATGATAGGTTTACCACCGGTGCGGTAGGGACAAAATGCTATTTAGGTGGTTGTAGATTGATTGACAAAGACCACTCACTTTATCCCTATTAAAGTCAACTATTCCATGGACAGACTGGCAAAAATATATGTTTAGAAGATTGTGTGATCACATGGTATGCCAATGTCTATAGTATCAGACTCACGTCACGATTTTTGAGCAGCTTGTAGGAGGCTCTAGGGTCTCAGTTATCATTCAGCATAGCGTTTCATCCTTAGACGGATAGGTAGACTAAGAGGATGATTCAAATATTAGAGGATATGTTTAGCACATACGTGCTGGATTTTGGAGGTAGTTCGATCCATTTTCTGTCACTGGTTGAGTTTGCATACAATAACAGCTATCAGGCCAGCATTAGCATGACACCTTATGAGGCGCTTTATGATAGGAGGTGTCATTCTCCTCTATACTGGGATGTGTTAGGTGAGAGGAGAGTTTTGGGGCCAAAAATAGTAGAACAAGCATACGATAAAGTTTGGCTTATTTGAGACAGACTCAGTGCAGCTCAGAGTCGACAGAAAAGCTATGCAGATATTCGTCGCTGGGAATTGGAATTTAAAGTGGGTGACCATATGTTTTTGAAAATAGCACTACTGAAGGGAGTCATGAAATTTTGGAGGAAGGGTAAGTTGACCTCTAGGTTTATTGGCTCATTTGAGATACTTGAGAAGGTTGGGTCAGTTGCCTATCGACTAACTTTACCACCAGCTTTGTTCAGAATACATGACGTATTTCATGTTTTTATATGAAGAAAATACGTCCCAAATCCCTCCCATGTCATCAGTTATGTATAATTAGAACTCAATGATACCTTGACTTATGAGGAAACCCCAGTACAAATTTTGGACAGGAAGGAATAGGAGTTGTGTAGTAAGCAAATACCATTAGTAAAATTCCTATGGAGGAATCACGTGGTGGAAGAAGTTTCTTGGGAGCTTATTCGGTGGGGACCAGCAGTAATTGGGAAAGATACAGGTAAGTATACTAAGTTTCTTTTATGCAGGTTAGTCAACATATGTAATAATCTTTGTGATAATAGGTAGTATTTTGGTTTTGGGAGAATTTTATTTTATGTATTTGTAATCTCCTAGAACACTGAATATAACCATGGTATTCCTCTGCTACAAACGAGGGTAAGTAATAAAATAAGTAGCCCATTTTTCTTTAAGGATGGTGTTCAGTACAAATAGAAAATTTCGAGGACAATATTTAATAAGGAGGGGAGAATGTAGAGACCTGGAGAATTTATAATAATTAAATAATGAAGGAAAGGAAAGGAAAGAGAATTTCAAAAAGGGGACTCAACTCTGTGTTCATCGACGAATCGGCTTCTTGGGCTCGTTGACGTGGACGCGTGTCTCGTCGACGAGAACTTACCGAGAGGCCTATTCCAGGGTCTGAAACTCATCAATGAGGGTTAAGTGCTCGTCGAAGAACCTCCTTCATGGACTTGTCAACAAGGTGGTGTGGCTCGTCGATGAGGCCACATGGAGAACCATTCTATATAAGGCCAAAAATCATTTTTCCTGTGAGAGAATCACATATAGAGCTCTTTCTCTCTCTAGAATTCGTCCTCCACCTCTTCTCTCTTCAATTTTCGTCCCATTCTTCACCGGTTTGACGATCAGAAGCCGCCACGCTACTTTTGGGAAGTTTCTCTTCAAGTCTTTTGGAGTAGTTTGTTGGTTTGGCCAACTTGGGTACTATCCCAAATCCAGGGTAAGTAGATTATTTGGGTATTTTCAGTATTGGCAAGCTTATCTAAGTTAAGATCTTGTATTCTATGAGAACATACTGGTGTTTTGTGGAATAAAATTAGGATGTGATGTTTTCAGGGTTATGGTGTTTTTGGGACCCTACAGGCATGGGTTGAGGACCCCAGAGAATATTTCCAGGAGCCCAGGTAAATTATAGTTTGGTAAATTACGAGTATGTAGGTTCGGGGAAATATAGTTGATTTTTTGGAAATATGTAATATTTCAGGATTTAGGGAATAATACGCTGTGAGCGTGAGGATAAGTTGGGCGAGCTTCCCAGCTAGTTAGGTAAGGGAAATATACTATGTTAGCAAATTCAAGAATTTTTATCAACATCGATTATAATATTTAAATATGGGTATAAGGTGTGATTTCAATATGTCAGACTATAGATTTATACAGATTTTAATACATGAACTTTTATTTAGTTGTGTGGCATAAGTTAGTATCGAATTAGTATAGTATTTATATAGTCTCCAGATATCATGATTTACAGTATCTTAGCAGAAAATATTGTTATACAGAATTTATACGTATTTCTGAATATCATGATGTACGACATTTATACATGTATGAATATCTACAAATAGAAAGATATTTTCAGATTTTGCAGAATCATAATTTATGGAATATATTTAGAAAAATATATAATACAACATTTTCAGTATACCATGATTTACAGATTTCAGAATCATAACATTTCAGATATTCAGTATTCAGATATACAGTTATTCATATTATACAGCATATTCAGTTCAGTTATTTCATGTTATGGTTATTTCAATTATATTAGAATCATGGTAAAACAGTAATATAGAAATATCAGTTACCTATATATAGTATCAGACCCTGATGGACCAGTTCAGTTTCAGAGCACGGTGCCATAGCTATTTTCAATTCAGAGTGCAACCACATAACTGAGATAGTATGTGGATTTTCAGTAGTCGATCGTGCCTATGTTGTGGACAGACTCCCTGTCAGTTAGGGTTGAGGAGGCCGATCTGACTTTCGAAGTTCAGTTAACTTATCCTGGTTGGCCAACCAGTGATGGTCCCGTTTGTAGGCCGCATAACCTTGTCATGAGGGGTTAAATCATGACATATAGTCATCTAGGGAAGTTTTCAGAGTTATGTATGTATTATATCATTCATAGAAAATAGAGATTATTTAATATAGACAGAACTATGATTGGATTATTGTACAAATACTTTTTACATGATATACTATCTACAATTTTAACTAAAATTATGTTTTATGTATAGATTCATATGCCACACACTGGTAATAACATGTTTCTCCTTATTGAGAGGTGTCTCACCCCAGCGTTATAAAAAATTCAGGTAACCCAGAGAGGCGTGCAGGGCCGGCTTAGAGGTAGAGGAGGCGACTGAGTCGGCGTAGCTTTAGGGTGAGTCTTGGGCTAGATAGAGCCCACAGTATTTTGAAATTTTGGGGAAATGATGTATATGTGTGTATATATATATAGGTGGTCCGTAGAACTCTGGTATTGCGTATTTTTGGGTTATGTTTTGAATGTGTGTTTTTCCGTTGCATGGGTAGAATACAGGGATTGCACAAGTTACCACGACACCTACTCTAGGTCATGAAGATAATAGATGTTTATTTATAGGGTATCAAAGATTATGTTTTATAGAGTGACAGATAAATAAATATAAATATATATAAAAAATGGATAGAAATTTTGGGTTGTTACACCTACAGTATGTTAGCCTGCAATATAGAAAAAAATTTAGTTAGTACATTCACATCATAAAATCCACATAACAAAGTAACATGTGTGTGTTAATGTCGACTTACGAGGCTCATATGTACAGTTGCGGTCCTATCCACGAAGCGTCATGTGATGGACCTATACCACTTGAAGTATGGGTCCTCCGGACGCAAAAAACTGTCCTCCAGCTCGACTATGATGATTTAGTCTCTCTGATCCTCCCATACATCCAAGTCCTCCAATCGGTCACCCCTCAACCGTGTCCATCAATTGTATGGAAGTCGTACCCATGAAGATGTACCCCCGATGTGGAGAAGGGGTTGGGAATGCCTTGCTGATAGCCAAACTAACGCAAAACTCGGCCAGAGCGATACCACTTGACAATATGAAAACATATGAGTGACACTCGAGCTACCCACAAGTTACTCCTAACCTAATAATCGGCGGCTAATTTGAGTATGATGTCATCGGTTTACGACCTCTTTATAAATTGCACATAAGCAGAAAAAAAAATAAAATGAGTGGACTATACATATCTCCTATCGAAAAATAGATTATATGTTATGAACTTAAACTGTGATTCGTGAAGAAAATACATCATGCTCCTCATGCATGTCCAACTCAAACCTATACTAAGACAATGTATGTTGCGCAACAAACGAAGTTGTCATGTCGTCCCTCCATCTGTACAAAATGAAAACATAAATATTAGAATATAACCAAGCAGAAAGTACTACTTCATATGTTATAGAGTACAACTCCATTATAATAGAAGTTGTTACTAACTGGTATGCTAGTGGTAATTGCTTAACTGGACAACCGTTTGCGTCCCTTGCAATCTCCAGCATACCTGCTGTCAGTGCATATCTCTCAGCTTCTCTCTTCGACTATGATAGCCTTTGTCTTAGTAATGCTACATAAACCAACATAAAAAGTTATACAAATTTTTTTTTTAAGTTAATCAACATTTTCTTAAGCAAAGTGGAATATATAATACATAGAGAATTATCAGGTAATCTACAAATGTGAATGCATGCTCACCAAATATTATATCTACATCAATTAATCTTTACGTGAATATTAAACACTAGACTATTTATTTTATTCCAACCTCTTTGTCCAAGTAAAAAATTCTTATTAACAATGGGCCAAAATTTGATCCATCAACAGTTTTCCACAAACAAATCTCAATTTTATGCAAATGAACCTCTAAAAATAAAAAATGTCAACTAATTTTTCAAATCAATAATGAACTCACTGATAAAAATTTTTTTAAAAAAATTACAAATCATATAATATAATTTCATGTTATCAAACAAAATTTCATATGCATTCATCATTTATTTAAATAAATTTGATATGCAAAAATTCACACATGAAAAAACCCTAACCTCAAATTAGAGGTTCCCAGACGTATGTTTCAAATTATTAAATTTATTTCAATATAACCAAATTTAATGTATAAAATACCAATTTCTACTACAAATTAACACAAATTTCAACTCAAATATCATAATCATAGCAAAACAAGAATAGGGTTTAATGTAGGAAACATACTTCATCTTCCTTCTTCATATACTACCTTCTCGATCAACGTTTGGTTTGTACTTGGTGGAAGAATATTCATATTGTACAATCTGAACTCAACGTTCACCTGCAATGTCAGATTGCGTCCAGAGATCTCCTCTCCATTCTTTTTGCTCTCCACTTGGCCTCCTCTGCGAATTGCAGAGGGAGAGGAAGGAGGAAGGAAAAAAAATAAAATTTTAGAGCAAACAACGCTACTTCAAGTAGTGTTTTTGGCCGCCACGCTTTAGTGGGTAATCTCTCTTAGAACATTAGAAAATGCTGGATGGTCCAGCGTTTTTTGAGACGCATCAATTGTGAAAATAAAGTTTCATCCAAACTTTTCTTAAATATTTTTAATTAAAATAAAATAAAATTAGGAAAAAACTCCCTCTGCTCTGGCTAGCCTTCTATTAGGTTGTTGCACAAAAACAAATTTTAACAAATAAATTAAATTTTTTATATTTTATTTACTATATATGCAAAACATGTAAAATCATACTTTCTCATATTTAATTTAATTTTTTAATTATTTTAAGCCTTAAACCGATCATTGGTAGTTTTATATTAATGATTAAATTCATATAATATGTTATGTGAATTTTCGGTGCAGGACACCTCTGCTTGCGGTGTAGTGTTGACCAAAATCTTAGCTAGCTAAAATTAATCACATATAAATTAGAATAATTTTGAAGAGAAATGAGGCAGCACATGACTAAGCTGAAATATTTTTATAATTTTACAAAATTTTCTTTTTGATAGTGTTTGAAATTTTGAGTTTCAAATTCAAATTCAAATTTTATGAATTTAAAAAAATTATATGTAATTTTATATTATATTTTATTTAGATTCACATAAAATAAAATTTAAAATTTAAATTACATGCTCTCAAATGAATAGATAATATATTTCTTTGAAAATCACTGAGGATTTCTTATTAAAACAAAAAACAAAAATCTCTCATCTTAATTCTATCATTGCCCGTATTATTATTATTATTAATTAATTAATATTTTTAACTATTAAAAATTAATTTTTAACTTTTTGAGCGAACTTCTAAAAGTTATAGATTTGAAAATTTTTATATATTTTTCTCCAAGTTATTTTATTCCATTTTTATCCTTATTTTTTTTAAATATTACAAAACTATCAAAACATTAATTATATGTTTTAAAAGCATGTATCTATTTTAGTCATTTCAAATATTTTTACCCTTCATTTGAATATAGCCTTTGGATTTAGATTTGTATTATATTTGGATAAGATGTAATATAAAATTGTATTTAAATTTGTCTAAATTTATCCAAATCTAAATCTAAAGTCTGAAATTCATGCTCCCAAACACAGCATTAGGTAGTGTTTGGGAGCTTAAATTTCAAACTTTAAATTTAAATTTAGATAGATTTCAAAAAATTTTAATATAATTTTATATTATATCTTATTCAAATCTAAGACTTAGGGTTAGAGACATTACAATTTTTTTACTAGAAATTCAAAATTAATTTTTTTCTTTTTAACAAGTTTCTTTTTTTTTTTTTATGAGAAAGTCAAAGGTTTTTAAAATAATATCAATAAACTCATTTTTATCGAATCTTTTTTAAAAGATTCATATAAAAAATTAGAGAGTCAAATTGAGCCTTAGTTTGACTTTTTTTTTTTTTTTCTATTATTCTTTGTAGGAAGTATATATAGCTTATTTGGTATTATGATTAAAATTAGTAATTCTATCATATATGTAATTTATTTTATGATTTGAGATTAAACATTAAAATTTCGAGTTGGGAAAAAGCGCAAACATTATTTTGAGTTTATTATTATTATTATTATTATTATTATTATTATTATTATCTCATGCTTCGAATAATGGAACTTATGCCTAAACTAGTTTGGTTTGTGAAATGCCTATAAATAGATTAATTTTGATAGACTAATTACAATTAATTATATAAAAAATTATATTATTATTATAAAGTAAATAATAATGTGAAATATTTTTTGAGTCCATAATAGAAATAGACAAAAAATAACTATTTTTAAATTTCATTATGAGATTGTCTATTTATTTCTCATTACGTGTTGAATGAAATAATTAGAAATATACAGAAAATAAGTATTCCCTTAATTGTCAAAATTTATTTCATTTTATTCCAATAAATAACTATTTTATCAACCAAATGAGCTGCTCATTTTATTGCTATTTGTCATCTCAATTAAAATATCCAAATATTTAAATAATTAGAGTTTGAAATTTTCATTTTAAAATTTTTCATCTCAAATTGTGATGAATGTAAAAAGGGATATAAAATAATAGATGACCGTTCTCGTAAAATTAATTTATCATGCATAAATCTTACATAGAGTAATATAACTAGTTTATTTTTTATTTTTGATTCTCATGGGAACTCATGCCACCGATGAGCTCTTCAGATCCCTTGGTACGACACCAAATCCATTAGGTGGCGACCTTCCCCCCCTGATGTGCCTCCCATGTTAGTTCAAATGCAGCCATGATTTTCGGGTGCCGATTAGACGTTCGTCATATTCGAGTTTAGGACCCATATTAGGTTACATGTTACAGGATCTGATCAAACATGATCAACTATTGGCTCTGTTTGCGCAGAGTGCATCTATCAGGACTCGAACACACGATGTTCCGTTCCTTATGCCAACATTTTTCCACCACGCCATGCCCGTGAGAGGCAATAATTAGTTTTATTGCCATTACTTGAGTAGTTATAAATTATATATATTCATTTTTAGAGTTTGGCGTTTTTGGACTTTAAACATTAAATTTAAATTTATATATAAATTGAAATTATGTTAAGTTTTATATAAATTTAACCCAATAATTTGAATAAATAAAACAAAATATTTAAAGAATTATTCATACAAATCTATTTTTAAACTAAATTGAGAACTCCAAACGCAACCTTCATAAATTGGAATGCATCGTTCTCAACGAATTTTGCAGATCAATCATAACCATCACCATCGCGCAAAAGTGACAAATAAAAGTCCTCCACGTGGCCCTGAATCAAGCCATACAAGTTCTTCGAGAAATCGTATGCTTCCCCAGATGCGTACACAGTAAACCCCACCCAGTCCATCGTCCTTGGTCGCGAGCGTACCTGAAAGTTTCTCTCAACGGCTCAATCGGCCACACGGAGGCATAATTGAATGCCGCGCATCCTCCGTATAGTAAAACCATAAAAAAGTGGGCCCAGCGGTGCGGTTGCTGAGCCATATCAGTTCCTGTGCAAGCAGTGCTTCAGTTCTGGAGGGGAGTGGAGTGGGGACTGTCTGGTCGCCGTTTTGAGCTTTCTTTCTCGCGTTTTATGCTCTTTCTTTCTCTCTCTCTCTCTATCCAATCTATGTTAATTTCTAGTGACCTTTCGCTTATCATCCGATAGAAATTCCGATCCTCTGGTTTCCAATTCATCAATCTCATAACTCTCTCACTTTCTCTCACTCTCTCTGGCATTGTGTGAATAAGCTTTTTCGATCGTAAACTGAGAGTGGCTTTTGCACTTGAGGCGCACTGAGACAGCAGCTCAAGCGTCGACTGAGTCAGAGATCGTTATAGTTCTCTGGCAGATCTGGATTCTGGAGGAGCTCGAACCCTTCGCGTTCTTGCGTAAATTTTGGAAATGCTTGAAGCCTAAGCCCAGAAACGTCAGATAGAGCGCGTGCTTCTTGACGGTGTTTGCAGCAGCGAAGGACGGACGGCGAGACAGCTCCATTTCAGCGCAAGCAGAGACAGGCAGACAAATAAAGAGCCCTAATTTCTCATTTTGTCCGCTCAAGACCATGGTACGCCAATATAATTAAAAGTCCCTCAATTTTTAATAACTTATAGTTTTCATTTCTTAAAATTTAAATTTTAGCTTCAATTGAGATTTTTAAACAAAATTTAAAATAGTTTAATATGAAATTTACGAATTAAATTGGTATAATTTAAATTTTGGGGAGTGCAGTGTAATTTACTATAATAGAAATGGAAATAAATTTTGTGAAACCCAACAAATAATGAAAATTTCAGTCTATGAAAAAGTGAAAATGACAGTTCAAATGAAAGTAACTTTTTCAAAATTACAAATTATTTTAATAGGAATTAAATATTTTATAGTCTTAATAACACCAATAATATAAATAATTTGAGTACAAATAATTTTCATGTTTCAGAATTATAATCTTATTATTTTTTTAGTAACAAAAATATATTAAAATATTTTATACATATTAATAATGTTACATAATATGTTACCTCATGTGGGTTAAAGCTTACAATATATTATATATATATATATATATATAAAATATGTATTTCAACTTTTAGAGTTAATATATTGGTAATATTATTATTAAGAAAATGACAAAAAAAATTCAATTTACTTGGCAAGCCTATCCCCATTGAAGCTGTGCAAAAATAAATAAATAAAATTAAAAACAAAACTTCGACACTGGCCACGTCACCCGATCATCTCATCCATTCAAACGGTCCCATCTAAGTTCCATCACAGCCCTACGATGCGATAGCCGACGCCAGGCAGCTGGCCCATCCATCCGTCGTCACTTCAAAGGAGCGTTGGATGATTTCCACATAGCAGTTGTAGCTGCCATTGTGTCGTCGAAGCCAAGTTTCGTTCTCTTTTTCTACTAGACCGTTAGCTACAGTCTTTTGATTTTTGAAGAACCCCAAAACTTTCCCTTTGACAGATGTACTCTTTTATTTGCCTACTTTCTTTGAAGAGCCAATTTTGCAAATACCCACTTGAAAAATTGTGATTCTAAGTAGAAACTACAGACATGGGAAGCTAAATTGAAGGAATAAAGATTTGGATTTTGCCTGGAATAGGGATTAGCTAGATACACTTTGACGGGTGGGGAGTCCCTTTCGGGTTTAGTTGAGAGGGTTCCTTTCAGAGAGGTGGTTGCTAGGGACCTGTTATTTATTTTTATTTTTTTGGCTACTGATTTCCCCTTTTAATTATCAGAAATCTCTCTCTCTCTCTCTCTCTCTCTCCTTCAATCTTTGTCTCACTCACTTGCCTTCAGGGATCTGTTTCTGCACTGCCTTTTGAATCTTCCGTTTGTCAGCTGTGATTGGTTTGCCCATCTTTTGATTTATCAGGTCCATTTTTATGGGTATGGTTTTGCTTTCACTGCATTATCCCATATGCTTAAAGTCTGAAGAAGAAAGTTCAAAGTTTGACATTGGCCGGCTTCTTCTATCTATATGTATCTTCGCCGGGTTCAATATCAACTTCTATTCTATTCTGTAGCACTTTTCAGACAAATCCATCCCTGATAGGTCTGTGAATCTTCTAAAAAAAAAAAGATATTAAAACAAAAATTTTGCTTCCCATCCTGAGATTCAAACAATGGGGATGAAGCACTGCCGTTTTTCCTGAAAATCGTATGCACTAATTGTGACTTTGTTTCCTGCTGGATGCCTCTCTCTCTCTCTCTCTCTCTCTCTCTCTCTCTCTCTCTCTCTCTCTCTCTATGCTTTTGTGTTCGGTTTGGGAATTTGAGTCTGTACCCTGTAGGGTTGAACATTCAGACTACATGTCTATTCAATGTAACTTTACAGTCATAGCTTTCAATTGCTTTATGCACTAGGAATCTTTGGGCAAGCGTGCATTCAAGCTCATGTACTCAAAAATAAAAAAAAAAGTATTTATGTCCACTAGTCGTGCATCATTATCTCATCTGTTCAGCTATACAACAATAGTTGATAATCAGAATCTAATGAACTTAATTCCACATGTGTCTTCCTAAGATACTTTGTTATGCTTCTTGAATGAACTGGAACCTTCATATTTTTGTTGGCCAATCATTTAGTCGTTCTTACGTATTATACTTCACTTTTGCATGTTTATGTTCCTTTTCTTGCTTTGTATGCATGTCTATTTCTGCTCTTTAGTTAAAATCTTATGAAGGGAGGATCAAGACTACCAAAATTTATCCTTGAAATATGTCTTAAATCTGAAATTTGAATCATCCCACATTATCAAGAGCTCTCTATTACTGATTCCAACCTCTTCTAGCAGCAGGTTATAATGTTTAAGTGTTCGATGATTAAAAATGCTTTTCATTTACATTTGGTTATTCATATATCGTAGTTCTTGTTCATCCTTCGATGCTTTACTGTAAAGCTCTAATGCTTGGACCAATGTTCTGCTATTTTTGGTTTTGTGCAGATTTGAGGTTTTGAGATTTGTTTGAAAAGTGAACCCCTTGATCCTAATGAAGGTTTATACGCTTCTTTCTTCTTTTTGTGCCATCATTTCTAGAAGCAAGTTCTGTGATCTCTATAAGACTACCAAGTAACATTTTTCTTGTCTTTTTGAATAATATTTTGATCCTTTTAATTGGTATGAATTCATCCCCTCAACATATTAATCCACCTGTATATATTGTGCTCATAATTGCTGTCATTTATGCTGAAATGGTTGGAAAAACATTTCCTAGAATGGCCAAAGATTCGCACCATGCTGCATATTGTGGCATAAAAATATTGAATTATATGTTTCTTCGACATTGCAAAGCACATGAAGTGAAGTTTTGTTATCTGCATTTTTCAGCAAGGCTACTTCCAGTTGGCTCTACATGTTTTGATCCAATTATACTGTTTCTATGGCTCAATTTGCAATTTTTTTTACCAGAACTAGTTTTTTGAGTTGCAGTCCCTGTTCTTAAAGCAGGCTTGCTTCTGTATCATGATGTAAATATAAGATGCTTGCTCTGAAAAAGGAATATGATTTCAATCTGACTGGTTTTTTTCCCCTTCTACTCAGTGTGTTGGCTGTGAAATTAATGAAGCTGCAATTGATAGCTGCACTTGCTTCTAGCTTGATTTGGATAGAGCATATTTCACTGATCAGTTTGTAAGTTGCTTGAGGAAACTAGTTCATTGACTGTCACCTTTTGAAGATAGATGTATTTATGTTCCATGATGCAAGTACAGTAAATAGTTCATTAACTGGTTTTTTTGGCTTTTCTCAGTGTTGGGACTGGAATTAATGAAGCTACAACTTAAAGTTGCCCTCACTTGCCTTATTTGGTTGATCTGGTCTCAGAAAATTCTTTGTGGTTGGTATTAAAAAGGTCTACTCTGTTGGGAATTTTGATATGTAACACAATTGATTCTATGACCAAGTCGAATCCAAAGTCTCCCTTTGCATGATATTGTGTGTTGAGCTTGTAACTTCTTGTAGTTTTATTCATTCTTCCTCTGGCCTGGTGTAACACAATTTAGATGTCATCAATTGTTGGCTCCTTTGTAAATTAACTGCAAGTAGTATTTCTTTTGCTGTAGGTGTTAAGCTATTTTTGCATGTCATTAGTCTCTTGTATCACACTATATGTCAGCTGTAGCCCCTACATGATAACTGCAAAGCTTATTTATCTTATTTGTTGTTGGTGGCAGATGAGCTTTCTAATAATTCTGGATTAAACAAATGGACATGTATATGTACTGCATATCAAGGAAATCAGAGTTATGCTCTTGCAAATAACTGCTCTACATCCTGCGATTGTAATCCTGGTACATTGCTCTTGCAAATAACTGCTCTAGAAGCTTTATTCTGCCCTTGATATGGATTTGCTGCAGCTGTGTAGTTAAACATCTGACTCTGTTAATTCAGAATAAGTTATAATATCCAGATCGCAATATGACGCGCACACACACCACACGCGCACGCACACACGCATTCCTTTGCTCAATTTAGATAGTCAGGGGAAAAACAGATGCATAGCATTAACTCTCCATAACTAATGTGTATTGACTCACTCAAAAAATGAGCAGCTTGGAAGCTATTCCAAGTATAGGAGTTCTGTCATGTAATACTTAGTCTAAGGGTCAGATCGTCTCCTCAGGGAATGCAGTTTAATTCCAAATTTTACGTGATTTCAATCAACAAAAGGGTCATTGAACATAGTTCAGATTCAGGTTTTTTGGATTGGTTGAGATTTTTTTTTTGAATTAAAAGAACGTGCAATTTAATTTATAAATCCTAACACGCACTAAATTAAATTACAACAAGAAACAACCCTATATTTAATTAACTAGGTAAAAATTAAATCCTATGTTGAACTATAGACAAGGAAAACCTAAAGACGATAACTTTCCTATGTAGCTTAAGCGTGCAATTAAAAAAAAAAAACTCAATCAAACACAAACTCGAACAAAAGCAAAATTTTTTAACGCAATCAAGAACTTGAATCAAAATTAAGACACTAACAACTAAACAATAACTAAATACAATAACAAAATTCGGACTTTAATTAAACGAGCTTAATTCTTAATAGAACCCGAAAAAATTTAATTTTAAAGAAGATATTTTTTTTTTCTTTTTGTATTTTTCTCTCTTTTTTTTCTTTAACAACTAAACAATAATTTGCTCAAGCAAAAATTAAATCTAACACTAATATTAATTAAGAGGGAAAGAAATTAAATAACTTCAATAATAACATCCAAACAAGCTTTAAAAATTAAAACTTTAAATAAAATCCTACCAAAGAAAAATAATAATTATACAAATTTTTTTTTTCAAAAGCAAAAATAAAAGAATTAAAGAGAGAAAGAAGAAAGAAAAAGAAAAAGAAAAAGAAAAGGAAAGAGAGACGGAATAAGCTGGCCGTGGGGGGAAGTTGAGGAGTAGCAGCTGCACACCAGCAGCCATGAGAGCCTTCAGCAGCAGCAGGAACCGTGGAGACAGCAGCACATGGCAGTGGGAGAAGCATGCGTAAGGGAGGAGGGCTCGGGTCTCTCCAACAGCAGCACGGCAGCGGAGCTTGAGCACCTCGGGTTCTTGTGTTGGCAGCACAGCACACAGCAAAGAATGCAGCAGCTGGGCGAGAAAACAAAACAGCAGCAGCAGCCGTGGGAGAAGGAGTTGCAGGTTCCGCAACACAGCAAGGGTGGAGCAGCGGCAGCCCGTGGACGGTGGCAAGGTAGCAAAGGAGCAGCGGCTACACAGCAGGGCTGAGGAGTTACAGCAACTTGGGAGGAAGAAAGGAGGCCGAGAGTCAGAGAGAAGACCAAGAGGGAGATACAGGAAGAAAGCAGAGAAAGGAAGAGAGGGAGAGAAGGAAAGAGAGGCATAATGAGAGTGGAGAGTTGAGAGAGCAAAGGAAAGAGAGGAGAGAATTAGAGAGGGTGAGAGAGGAAGAAGAAGAAGGGAGCTCGAGAGTCGGAGAGAAGACCAAGAGGGAGATACGGGAAGAAAGCAGAGAAAGGAAGAGAGGGAGAGAAGGAAAGAGAGGCAGAATGAGAGAGGAGAGTTGAGAGAGCAAAGGAAAGAGGGGAGAGAGTTAGAGAGGGTAAGAGAGGAAGAAGAAGGGAGGCCGAGAGTGGGAGAGAAGACCAAGAGGGAGATATGGGAAGAAAGCAAAGAAAGGAAGAGAAGGAGAGAAGGAAAGAGAGGCAAAATGAGAGAGGAGAGTTGAGAGAGCAAAGGAAAGAGAGGAGAGAGTTAGAGAGGGTGAGAGGGGGCTATGCGTAGGGAGAGTGGAGAGAAGGAAGAGGGATGCTGCCCCAAAAGAAGGAAAGATCAAGAGGGAGATACGGGAAGAAAGGAAGAGAGGGAGAGGAGGAAGGTAGAATGAGAGAGGAGAGTTAAGAGAGCAAAGGAAAGAGAGGAGAGAGTTAGAGAGGGTGAGAGAGGGGGCTGTGCGTAGGGAGAGTGGAGAGGAGGAAGAGGAGTGCTGCCCCAAAAGAAGGAAAGACGAAGAAGGAGATACGGGAAGAAAGCAGAGAAAGGAAGAGAGGCAGAATGAGAGAGGAGAGTTGAGAGAGCAAAGGAAAGAGAGGAGAGAGTTAGAGAGGGTGAGAGAGAAAGAAGAAGGGAGGCCGAGAGTGGGAGAGAAGACCAAGAGGGAGATACGAGGAAAAAACAGAGAAAGGAAGAAGAGAAGGAGAGAAGGAAAGAGAGGCAAAATGAGAGAGCAAAAGAAAGAGGGGAGAGAGTTACAGAGGGTGAAAGAGGGGGCTGTGCGTAGGGAGAGTGGAGAGAAGGAAGAGGGGTGAGAGTGGAGAGGAGGAAGAGGGGTGCTGCCCCAAAAGAAGGAAAGACGAAGAAGGAGATACGAGAAGAAAGCAGAGAAAGGAAGAGAGGGAGAGAAGGAAAGAGAGGCAGAATGAGAGAGGAGAGTTGAGAGAGCAAAGGAAAGAGAGGAGAGAGTTAGAGAGGGTGAGAGAGAAAGAAGAAGGGAGGCCGAGAGTGGGAGAGAAGACCAAGAGGGAGATACGAGAAGAAAACAGAGAAAGGAAGAAGAGAAGGAGAGAAGGAAAGAGAGGCAAAATGAGAGAGCAAAGGAAAGAGAGGAGAGAGTTAGAGAGGGTGAAAGAGGGGATTGTGCGTAGGGAGAGTGGAGAGGAGGAAGAGGACTGCTGCCCCAAAAGAAGGAAAGACGAAGAAGGAGATACGGGAAGAAAGCAGAGAAAGGAAGAGAGGGAGAGAAGGAAAGAGAGGCAGAATGAGAGAGGAGAGTTGAGAGAGCAAAGGAAAGAGAGGAGAGAGTTAGAGAGGGTGAGAGAGAAAGAAGAAGGGAGGCCGAGAGTGGGAGAGAAGACCAAGAGGGAGATACGAGGAGAAAACAGAGAAAGGAAGAAGAGAAGGAGAGAAGGAAAGAGAGGCAAAATGAGAGAGCAAAGGAAAGAGAGGAGAGAGTTAGAGAGGGTGGAAGAGGGGGCTGTGCGTAGGGAGAGTGGAGAGAAGGAAGAGAAGAAGGGAAGGAGAGAGAGGCAAAATGAGAGAGCAAAGGAAAGAGAGGAGAGAGTTAGAGAGGGTGAAAGAGGGGGCTGTGTGTAGGGAGAGTGGAGAGAAGGAAGAGGGGTGAGAGTGGAGAGGAGGAAGAGGGGTGCTGCCCCAAAAGAAGGAAAGACGAAGAAGGAGATACGGGAAGAAAGAAGAGAAAGGAAGAGAGGGAGAGAAGGAAAGAGAGACAGAATGAGAGAGGAGAGTTGAGAGAGCAAAGGAAAGAGAGGAGAGATAGAGAGGGCGAGAGAGAAAGAAGAAGGGAGGCCGAGAGTGGGAGAGAAGACCAAGAGGGAGATACGAGAAGAAAACAGAGAAAGGAAGAAGAGACAAAATGAGAGAGTAAAGGAAAGAGAGGAGAGAGTTAGAGAGGGTGAAAGAAGGGGCTGTGCGTAGGGAGAGTGGAGAGAAGGAAGAGGGGTGCTGCCCCAAAAGGAGGAAAATATATATATATATATATATATAGAGAGAGAGAGAGAGAGAGAGAGAGAGTTAGAGAGGGTGAGAGAGGGGGCTGTGCGTCGGGAGAGTGGAGAGAAGGAAGAGGGGTGCTGCACCAAAAGAAGGAAAATATATATATGTATATATAAGGGCCCCTAACTGAAGAAGCCCTACACGCACAATTGAATAGGACCCAACTGCATGACCGGATCAAATCACACTCATTTTTATTTTATTTTATTTTTATTTTTTCTTTTTGTTTCTTTTATTTCTTCTTTCTTTTTTTCTTTTTGTTTCCCAACGAACAAGCCCAAATTTGACCCTCCTAAGGTCCGTATCTCTTAAAGCTCGAAACACAAAAGTCATAGAGCACTCCCTCAGCTTTCCTCTAAATTTTGAATCATCTTGATCGGAACTCGAATGAGGAAGTTACGCCCAAAATACGAAGTAGTGTCGATTTTTGCTTCCTATAATTGTTTTGCAATAAAATACCAAAAATTCGTAGATTATTCAATAAAATTCAAATATTATAAATAAAGCGCGATGTTAAAATATTGAGAATAATTAGGTATTTAATTAAAAAACCAAGCCTCAATGCATGAATGCATGAATTAAAACACCTAATTATGCAATTTAAGCGCGTAATCACACCCCCCAACTAATGTTTTGCTAATTTCAAGGTGGTACCCACAAATACAAACTCCAACAAACATGAAACGACTACACATGCGACACAACCATACCATTTCACATACAGGAATATAACCAAATTTCACACAAACTCATCATATATAATGCACGCAACTTCGAAGTAAGTCATTCATGTAAGTCTCATCGTTATATGGCCGTTAAGAACAATATACTCGCATGAAGTTAACTAGCAATACAATTCAGAGTTAATGTAGTCATATAAATCCGAGTATAAACAGGTGAAATCTCGAGGTATGTGTAATGTGTATGACTCGTTACACCTAGGATACCAGTGGACACCTACAGAAAGGTCGTTTTGACTCGGCCTAACTAGTATACCCTCAAAAACACTCAAAAAAGATGAGTTTACTCGTCATATGTGAGGAGCAGTGTCGCGATCAAACATCCCACATATTGTAAGGAACAAACGCTAAATGCATGGAGTGGACTAGTCTGAAGAGGATCTAGCCTATTTGTGAGATGTCGGGTCCTTCATCCTAGCATCTTCTCACCTACTCACCATGTCAAACCAAGGCCACCCTAGATCAACTTATTCACAAACCAAGCATGAGTACGTTTGAAGCATTAAGCAGCTGAAGAGTCTTCATATGTGGAGAACGTGTGTCGTATCCCTGACTCTTTGTAGTATTCGTGTGGAGCAGGTATTAATCTTTCATTTCATGTGCATTTCTAATTTTCTTATTCTTTCTTCTGCTCATTCTTCAATTTCTGTCTTTTCTTGGTCAATTAGGACAATTATTACACTTCTTTTGTTGTCTTCATACCACTCATATGAATTAAGCTCGAATAATAGTCCATGAACTAAGTCTATTTCTAGGGTTGGCTCAACCTTCACATTTTGAGTAGGCTATAAGATTTAGGTATGTTATCTTTAGGCTAGCAAGCAAGTAAAAAACAGAGACTAGTGTACAAAGAGTATCCAGAAAAAAAAAAAAAGGAAAGTTGAGTTTCATGAACTTTGAGCTGATGTCAAAAACTCAAAAGAACGATAAATGGCTCAACAATATCTCACAAGGTGTCATAGTCGTCGCGGACGCTCTCTCAGTGCTCACAAGGAACCCTAAGTGCTACAAGTCACGTGAACGTGTATTTTCAGCCTCATGAGATACCATGTAAATACAACAGTTTATATAGCCAGATTAACATGAATGAAGTACTAATTAACCTACATAAAGTTACAATTCCTAGATTAGCCATATAAAGAGAAACTACACATAAATAACCCACTATACAACTTAAATGTGTAACTCCTAGGTTATATGTAAGTATGTAAAGGTTATAAGTTAGTGTTAGTCATGGTTTAATCATCCATATAAAAAAAAAAAAAATTTCAATGTATTTTCTCATCCTCCCAACTAAAGTATTGTCCTCATTGTGAAAGCATAGGGGAAATAGAAAATATGTGCACGGGAGAAGTAGAGCGTACCTGGGTGGAGAAGTAATTGAAAAGAAAAATTGAAACTACAGAAAAATGTACCTGAAAATTAACTTAAAACAAAACAAGGTAAAACAAAATGAAAAGAAAGGAAAGAAAAACATCAATCTGTCTGGCGGAGGTTCTGGAGGAATTTCATCTGGTGGCTGCAGTTTTATAAATTGAACTGGCAAGTCTCCAAATTTGAGCTGCCACAATGAATCAGTCTTATCACCTTTACAAAAGCTAGCCTCAAATAAATCAATACGTTCTAAGGTACCAAACAAAATATGTGCAGACTGTCTTCCTTGTTTTAACAAAAAAGAATCTTTATTCAATATGTTTTCTAGAAAATTCACTTCTTTGCCTTACTTGTTTTAATAAAAAATGATCTTTATTCAGTATATTTTTCATAAAATTCACTTCTTTAAGAACCGGTCTTTGAGGTAAAGTTGTCAAAGTAGTTACCTTTGGTTCTTTAGAAGCATCAACATTAAAAATTTTACCTGATTTCTTGAAAGTTAAATTTTCACCAATCTGCTCACCCTCTTTATCGATTGTACCCATCATCTTACCACTGCGAGGATTTGCTTCAGCATTGCACTTATTAACATTTAATCCAGTAGGGAAATGATGGTTCCACGACTGTCAATCTCTAAGGGTAAAGTACCACAGGTTGGTACTCCTTACTGGTCTAGGTCTTCACGTTAACTGATTTCCTTAATTCTTGGCTTGCTTCCTCTGATTTTTCTTTTACCTCATCTATCTCAGTTATAACTTCAGGTGTTGGAACAACTGTTGGTCTGTCAGTGAGTATCTCAGGTTGGGGAACTTCTTTTCCACTTCTCGAAGTAATAACGGTCTCTGCTGTCTTAAGAGAAACATTATGTATTTGTTGCTGTTGGTGCTGGTATTCTTGAGGATTAGGCTGAGGTTTTACCGAAAATTTCCTTTTTTATAAGATATTCAACTGCGTGCTCATCTCATTAATGGTGTCTTGCAATTCATTTGTGGCCTGAGTGTACTAATTGTTAGTTGTAACTTGAATTTGCATGAACTGTTGAAAGGCATCCTCAAGAGACTTCTCCTGTGGAGCAGGTGCTGTCTTAGATTGAAATCCTGAAGGTGCATAGCTCTGAGAGAAGTGTTGTGCCTAATACTGATGCTGAAAGATAGCCTGATGATATAACGACTGATAAGAGGGTGCATAAGACTGGGAAGGTTGATTCCAAAGTTGCTCTGTACTATTTTTCTTTTCCATCTCCATAGCATCCACTCTTCTGGTGAGTTCAACCAGACGCGCCTCAACATAAAAATCATCTTTTAGTTCATACCACTCTCCACCATGTACTGCTTTCAATGGTTGAGCTGCAATTGGTCTTCTATCAATTCTAGTGTTCCATTGCTAAGCATAGTCAGTTAAATGATCCAAAAAATCCCATGCCTCATCAGGCTCCTTGTTGAAGAAATATCCTGAACACATATTATGAACGAACTGTTTCGATTCAGGAGTCAATGCAGTGTAGAAATAGTTGACCAGACACCATGATTCAAATCCATGGTGAGGACACATGTTAACCAGATCACTAAATCTCTCTCGGCTTTCATGAAATGTCTCATTAACTCCTTGCATGAATCGACTGATCTGTTCTTGTAAAAATTGAGTTCTCTGTAAGGGAAAAAATTTATGTAGAAATTCGTTTTGCATATCAGCCAAACTAGAGATAGAATTAGGCTTAAGAGAATTAAACCACGTCTTAGTCTTGTCTTTCAATGAAAAAGGAAATAGACGCAATCTAATTGTCTGATTAGTAGCAGCTTCATCTATCATACACATGCAAGCTCAAAATCAGTTAAATGCTGATACGGATTTTCATACTCCATCTTATAAAATTGAGGTATCACAAATATCATTCTAGGTTTAATGTTAAAGTTCTGTGCATTCTCAAGCAATATGATGCAAGATGGTTGTGTGGTTCGTGTGGGCTGCAAAAAATCTATAAGCGTGCGTGGTGCAGGTGCAGTCATATTTTTTTCAAAACTGAATTTTTTTTTTTTCTTTTACATGAGAAAAATTAAAATAATGGGAAAAACACTAGTTTGAAACTAAAACTGACATTCCCCGGCAACAGTTTGGAAGCTATTTCAAGTATAGGAGTTCTGTCGTGTAATACTTAGCCCAAGGGTCAAATTGTCTCTCAGGAAATGCAGTTTAATTCCAAATTTTACTTGATTACAATTAGACTATAAGAAACAAAAGGGTTCACTGAACACAGTTCAGATTCAGTTTTCTGGATTGGTTGAGATTTTTTTTTTTTCGAATTAAAAGAACGCGCAATTTAATTTATAAATCCTAACACGCACTAAATTAAATTACAACGAGAAACTACCCTATATTTAATTAACTAGGTAAAAATTAAATCCTATGTTGAACTACGGACAAGGAAAACCTAGAGACGATAACTTTCCTACATAGTTTAAGCGTGCAATTAAAAAAAAACTCAATCAAACACAAACTCGAACAAAAACTAATTTTTTAATGCAATCAAGAACTTGAATCAAAATTAAGACCCTAACAACTAAACAATAATTAAATACAATAACAAAATTCGGACTTTAATTAAACGAGCTTGATTCTAAATAGAACCCGACAAAATTTAATTTTAAAGAAGATAACAAATTTAAGTCCTAAAGAAGATATTTTTTTTTCTTTTTTTATTTTTCTCTTTTTCTTTCTTTCAAGAAATCAAACCGAACCTTAAGCAAATAAAAATTAGCTCAAGCAAAAATTAAATCTAACACTAATATTAATTAAGAGGGAAAGAAATTAAATAACTTCAATAATAACACCCAAACAAGCTTTAAAAATTAAAAATTTAAACAAAATCCTATCAAAGAAAATAACAATTATTCAATTTTTTTTTTCAAAAGCAAAAATAAAAGAATTAAAGAGAGAAAGAAGAAAGAAAAAGAGAAAGAAAGGGAAAGAGAGAGAGGGAATAAGCTGCTCGTGGTGGGAAGTTGAGGAGTAGCAGCTGCACAACAGCAGCCGTGAGAGCCTTCAGCAGCAGCAGGAACCGTGGAGACAGCAGCACACGGCAGTGGAAGAAGCAGCACGTAAGGGAAGAGGGCTCGGGTCTCTCCCAACAGCAGCACGGCAGCGGAGCTTGGACACCTCGGGTTCTTGTGTTGGCTGAACAGCACACAGCAAAGGATGCAGCAGCTGGGCAAGAACACGAAGCAGCAGCAGCCATGGGAGAAGGAGTTGCAGGTTCCGCAACACAGAAAGGGTGGAGCAGCGGCTATACAGCAGGGCAGAGGAGTTACAGCAGCTTGGGAGGAAGAAGAAGGGAGGCCGAGAGTGGGAGAGAAGACCAAGAGGGAGATACAGGAAGAAAGCAGAGAAAGGAAGAGGGGGAGAGAAGGAAAGAGAGGCAGAATGAGAGAGGAGAGTTGAGAGAGCAAAGGAAAGAGAGGAGAGGGTTAGAGAGGGTGAGAGAAGGGGCTGTGCGTAGGGAGAGTGGAGAGAAGGAAGAGGGGTGCTGCCCCAAAAGAAGGAAATATATATATATATATATATATATATTTAAAGGCCCCCAACTGAAGAAGCCCTACACGCGCACAATTGAAGAGGACCTGGCTGCATGGCCAAGTCAAATCACACTCATTTTATTTTATTTTTATTTCTTTTTTTTCTTTTTGTTTCTCTTATTTCTTTTTTTTTTTTTTTCTTTTTGTTTCCCAGCGAACAAGCCCAGTTTTGACCCTCCTAAGGTTTGTATCTCTTAAAGCTCAAAACACGAAAGTCGTAGAGCACTCCCTCAACTTTCCTCTGAATTTTGAATCGTCTCGATCGGAGCTCGAACGAGGAAGTTACTCCCAAAATGCGAAGTAGTGTCAATTTTTGCTTCCTATAATTGCCCTACAATAAAATACCAAAAATTCATAGATTATTCAATAAAATCCAAATATTATAAATAAAGCACGGTGTTAAAAATATTGAGAATAATTAGGTATTTAATTGAAAATGTAAGCCTCAATGCATGAACTAAGACACCTAATTACGCAATTTAAGTGCGTAATCATATATAGGTTAGCATTTCAATACTCGATGTTTATGATATAATTTTTCTCCAATATTGTTGAGATTATTTAAAAGGATTTGTTTGCAATTTATGCAAATAACTGCTCTACATCCTGTGAATTGTAATCCAGGTATGTTGCTGATTCTGATAGCATTTCCCTCTACAAGCTTCATTCTGCTATTGATATGGATTTTCTGCAGCTGTGTAGTTAAACCTCTGACTCTGTTAATTCAGAATAAGTTATAATATCCAGATCACAATAGACAAACACACACACACCACACGCACACACACATGCATCCTTTTGCTAAATTTAGATAACCAGAGGAAAAACAGATGCATAGCATTAACTGTCCATAACTAATGTATATAGGTTTATAATATAATTTTTCTCCAATATTGTTGAGATTATTTAAAGGGATTTGTTTGCAATTTATGTTGGTGATCAGGTGTCA
Organism: Malania oleifera; assembly: GCF_029873635.1. NCBI lineage: Eukaryota > Viridiplantae > Streptophyta > Magnoliopsida > Santalales > Ximeniaceae > Malania > Malania oleifera. The sequence continues at coordinate 28,878,924 of NC_080418.1, read as the reverse complement.
TTTTTTTTTTTTTTTTTTGTGTTTAGCTCACAAACTGCATTGGCCTTGTATATAGCTGCAGGAGAGCCAAGCGGAGGTAGATGGACATGCACTTGTGCTGCTGATGGACTTCCTAAAGTAGTGGCTAATGGTCATGATCCAAGCTGTTTTAGAGCCTGCAACTGCACTTTTGGTATGTTTGTTGTTTCAAAGTTCATTATTCTTTTGGCAGTCATGATTCCAATTATATAGAGGATGTATTTTCTGCAACTCTTTTGGTATATCTTTTGTTTCAAAATTCTTCATTGAAGTATTCTTTTGACAGTCATGATTCCAATCATATAGAGGATGTATTTTCTGTAACTCTGTTCCCACTCAGAGAGTCCAAGTTCTCTGTTTGGAAGCTTACTTTGGAAGCATTTTATTTTTTCTCAACAGGATCCCTCAGTGAGGCTTCTGCCTCAAAGAAGCATATTTCTGGAAAAGTTATTGTGATCATCCTCTTACTATGTGTCATACTCACTACATCTGCGTTTATTGCTTCGGTGGCATGCTATGTCTGTCGAAGAGACAAGCGCCCTACTCAACCACCAGTATTTTCATCAGATAAAGAAACAAGTTACAATAGTGCTGCCAACTTAATAAGCCAGAAGACTACTTCAGTGCCAGAATCCAAAATTAATATAGACTCCTCCATTAATCATATCTCAGGTAAAATCATTTTCTGTTATGCGTCTATTATTTTGATAATCTCATATTTACGCTTGCTATACCAATTATCTATCGTATGCTTATTTCATTGAGTCCACTTATGTATACAGAACATGATCTTCTGTATAAATTTCCTGCTCTGTAGTCATAATTTTGTAGCTCTTACATTTTAGGCAAACTTGGCTTGGGTGCTCTAATACAGAAGAAATTTTTTCTGCTATTCTGCAGGGTGCTTCCACAAGGCTTCTTTCTTATTTAGGAAAAACACACGAACCATAGGCGAAACAGTAATCACTTTTTCACTCTCAGAATTGGAAAATGCAACCAATAGGTTCTCAAATCTTAATCTAATAGGACTTGGGGGAAGCAGTTATGTTTATCGTGGTCAGCTCAAAGATGGTAGAACTGTGGCTGTTAAGCGATTAAAAGCCAAGGAAGGGTCAGAAGCAGACTCTGTTTTCTTAAGAGAAGTATTACTTCAACCTGATCATTTATTTTCCATTGATTGACCTGTTGTGGACTCCAAGTGTCTTATGAGATGATTAAGAACAATTTGACCATGTTACACAATATCCTTGGATTTTTACTGTTTTATTATTTGGAACAGATTGAACTGTTATCAAGACTTCATCATTGTCACGTGGTGCCTTTGCTTGGCTACTGCTCCGAATCCCAAGGAAAACATGCTGAGAGGTTGTTGGTGTTTGAGTACATGTCCAATGGTAATCTGAGAGATTATTTAGATGGGGTTTCTGGGAAATACATGGACTGGGGTACTCGTGTTGCAGTTGCACTTGGAGCTGCAAGGGGCTTGGAATATCTCCATGAAGCGGCTGCACCAAGAATTTTGCATAGAGATGTTAAATCCACGAACATTCTTCTGGATGAGAATTGGCAAGCTAAAGTAAGAACCACTTTTGTTTGAAAGTGTTGGACGTAAACTGCACATGACTTATTTTCTCACACATGCATATTTGGTTTTTGCTTTCTAAAATTGTTCATTATTTACACGCAGATAACTGATCTTGGCATGGCCAAGTGCATAAGAACTGACGGTATTCCCAGCTGTTCCAGTTCACCAGCTAGAATGCAAGGAACTTTTGGTTATTTTGCACCAGAGTATGCAATAGTTGGGAGGGCTTCTCTTAAGTCGGATGTTTTTAGTTTCGGGGTAGTTCTCCTTGAGCTGATCAGTGGTCGGAAACCCATACATAAATCATCTGATAAAGGACAAGAAAGTCTTGTTATATGGGTATGGCAATTTATTATTAATTTTCTGCATGAAAGTTTAAATTTTTGAGTTTTGAGTGTAGCATAAAATTGATTTTCATAATGAGTTAAACTTCCATCTTCTCACCATCTAGCTGGTAAGCCATTTTCCCACCATCAAGTATGTGAGCCTTCTCATATGTTTTTAGTTTTGGGGTAGTTCTCCTTGAGCTGATCGGTGGTCAACAAACCCATGCATAAATCATCTGATAAGGGACAAGAAATCTTGTTATATGAGTATGGGAAATTATTATAAATTTTCTGCATATGAGTACAAACTGTTAAGATAGTGTAGCATAGCAATGATTTCATAATGAGTTAAAATTCCATCTACCCACCATCTAGTTGGTGAGCCTTCTCATGTGTTACTTTGTATCTTTTATTCAAGCTGGTCTATCTTTCAATATTTCCATATTTTTGTAGGCTACTCCTCGTTTGCTGGATAGTAGGCGAGTGATTGCAGATTTGCCTGACCCACATTTGAAAGGGGCTTTTCCAGAAGAAGAGATGCAGATAATGGCTTACTTGGCAAAGGAGTGCCTTTTGCTGGATCCTGATTCTCGCCCAACAATGAGTGAGGTTGTTCAAATTCTTTCGACCATTGCTCCAGAAAATTTTGGGAGGAGGAACTTTCCAGTAAAATTTATTCAGGTAAATTATGTCATTGCCAGTGTCACCTACATTCTTTTAAGTTGAATAAGTTTTATAGATTATCTTGTACATATTTCTTCCTCCTTTCGGTGGCTAAATTATGCATGCAGTATAGAAGAATATAGAGAGAATGGTGGCAGGAGGAGGATCTGGGGCAGTTGGGGGAGGGTCAAAATGTTGAAATTCTTAGAAAGAGCCAGAGCATACACTCGGGCACACACTGCACATTTCAGCCAAAGGAATATGAAACAAATAAGAAACATATCTTCAAATTGCACTCTCGATAAATAGGTGAATTCAATGCTTAGTTATTTTGAAAAATGAACAAGAAAATTGATTTTGCATTATTAGAAATTTGTGCAATATTTTGAAGTAAAAAAATGCCGTCTTTTTACCAGTGCTAGATTTCTCATAATAAAAAAATTAGGAACTCCTAAGGCAAGGCAACTCTAGTGATATCCTTTTTAATTTTGCATTTAATTGGTTTTCCTTTTCAATTTTTATTTTCTTCTCTCAAAAACAGTTGAAGAATGTTTTAATAAAGGATCAATTAAAGGGCAAATTATCTCTTTTTCCATAACATATTGAGATCTTCTAAAAACTAGTTTTGAACTTGGTTTTTTTTTTTTTTTTAAAGAAGATTTTTCTAAGAATCCAAAATTTCAAATTCCTATTTCTTTCTAATTTTTGTGGGTCCATTTTTCATGTGTACATGTTGGTGCACTTGCTTGAGATGCACACAAAGAAATTTCTTAATGATTTCCCTGCATGAGTGTCACGGTTGCTCATTAGATGTGTACTAAGGAGATCTTGGGCTTATAAGGAGGGTTTGAGCTCCAACTAAGTGAGGCGCCTTTTATAAGACAAACCTGTGAAGCCAATGGGTCAAAGCGGACAAAACTTCACTGAAGTTGGGCCCAAGACATTACATTTGGTATCAAAGCCTCCCTGAGGGTAATATCATATGAGTGGATCCTATTAGTTATGGTGCAACCCCAAGAGGGTGGGTGAATTGGGTGTTTAAAATTTATCGCCTAGGTCTACTGGTTTTAACAACAGTATAACACAGCCTAGGTCAATCTATGCAATTTAGAAATTAAGCATATACGTGCAGAAAAGTAAGGTGCGGAAAAGTAAACAACACACGCGATATGTTATCGGGGTTCGGCCAAATTGCTTACGTCCCTGCCTTGACTACACCAACACAAGGATTCCACTACTGCTCACTTAACGGGTGGAATAACACCGATTACAATCAGGTCAATTTAAGGGGCTGACCTCAACCAACACGCCTTACTAGGTTGACGTACCTAACTTTCCTAATCGGGTCTAAGCTAGTCTGGAACTATTTAACAGGACTAGTCTCCCTTTTCAAGCCCACGTCTGGAATACAACAAATGATTTGAAATTTTTGTACACGGAAATACGCTTCTTCACAAGAAGATATGTGCACCAGTATAGCTCAAGCAATATTGCAAGCACGAATGATATGTAAACATGCTCAGTGCTCTAATGTGTACTAAACACTCAATCAAGTATGATAATCAATCAAGATCTCACTGTATCTAAGCAAGATTTGAAACACTATATTTGAATATCACAATATCATATCAAAGTTTCAAATATGCTAGCTAGTTGATTCAAACAAACTCAACAAGATATTCTCAATGAACTAAGCAGAAGGAGTGTTTGAATACAAGTTTTTGAAAATGATTTTGCACACAAAAAATATAGGTTTAGATGTCTTGCAATGACATGCAAGAACCACAACCTTCCAAGTCTCTTCCCACACAAGATTTATCAAGTTAAATCAGTGGAAGAACTTGATGCTTCTACTCTCAATAAAATCAAACAATCAATATAATCTAATGAGAGTATGAGTTGACTAGATTAGACACAAGCACTTTTGAAATACTCACAACACTTGAAGGATCAAGAAGAATGGAGTGTATGAGTGTTTGGGAGTAGTATAGGCTAAAATGAGATTTTTGAAATTGAGAGAATTTTGCCCTTAATCAAAATGCTAATCTTTTTTAATCTAAGTAAATGAACATGTATATATATAGGCAAGGGGAGATTTTTGACCGTTGGGGACTCAATGGGGATAATTAAATTTGTTCTAAAAGCCATTAGGAAAATTAACCCAGTTTACCCCATTTAAAAATCAGTAAAAAATATTTTAACCCGAGAGGTTCGGGTGCCCGAACAGACTCACTCAGAAAATCAGTTTTTAATGGTTCGGATGCTCGAAGAAAGGGTCGGTCGGCTAAACAAAAGTCAGTAGCATTTTGTTCGTAGGTTCAGGTGCCCGGTTCCAAGTTTGGTTAACCGAACTGACCAATTCGATCGTCCGAGCCCATTTTGAACATGATCGTTCAAGCGCCTGAGTAGTTGAAAAGGAACTTGATTTAGGTTCGGGTGCCCGAGGGAGATACGCTCAAATCAGGTTCGGGTGCCCGAACACAAAGTCAGCATATTCGTTTGTTCGGTCACCCGAGCCGTTTTACACGGCTTGGGTTCGGTCGCTCGAGCTCTCTCAAGATTTTCAATTTAAGTATATTTGTGTCTGAATTGATTTCCCTGATATAATAAGTACTGTTGGGGACTTTTTGTGCATTTGTTTAGGGAACTAAGGACTTTCTATCCTATCGGAAAAATTCGGCGTCGGTTGACCAATTCCTAAGGTCTTTCTAAGGTCTGTGTAGGTACCTAAAGTCCAATTAGGGTCGATTTGAGCATACCTACCTATCATGCATGATACAAATTATTACAAGCCATAGGAGTGTATAGTCCATAATAATATTAAATCCCAGAATGAAGAAAGTGAAAAAGAGATACAAAATACAACACAAAATTCTTCATTCTTTGGCACGAACACTGCATGCCATTATGGTATGTCTTTCAATCCGAATACACGTGCACAGTGAACTTGTATGCAAGCCTTAGTACAATCATCAGTACCAAGAGAATTGAGTGTGACCTATCAGGTCAACAGATCCGCTCTAGGGGTACCATCATATGAGTGGATCCTACATAGAGGTATAAGTCACTTTGACGAAAACGTTAGAAATCAGACAAGAGGGCTTGTTGCGGTCTCACATCGAATTTGTACTAGGGAGATCACGCTAACAAGGATGTCAAAAATCGCACTGGAGAGCCTATCACCAACTCACATAAAATGTGAACTAAGGAAATCATGTTGACGAGGACGTCAGAGATTGGATGGGAGAACCTGTCATAGTCTCACATCGAATGTGTACTACGGAGATCTTGGGGTTTTATTGTTACAAGGAGGGTTTGGGCTCTAACTAAGTGAGACGTCTTTTATAGGACAAACTTGTGACGCCAGTGAACCAAAGTAGATAATACCTGACCGGAGTGACAAAAAAAATCAATAAAATTGTGGAGAATCTAAAACGTCAATAAAAAAATTCTTGCTTGCCTAAGCTGTGCTTGTTGACTAATTTACATATACAATTCTAGGTACTATTGAATCCACATCCAAAAAACCTAAAGATTATCCCCTAGCCCCCATTAGGACTTTGGCAACTTCCAAACAAAATTCCCTATGGCCCCCATGCCTTGTTTTAGAAAGCTAGGATAATCAATGCTAGAGGAACAACTTACAAAGGAAAAAAAGAAAAGGAAATAGATAAAGTATGGTTGAAGAACCAAACAACAACCAAGCCTTAAGGCCCACTGGATGGGTCGGCTACATGAATTCTTTTTTGCCAATTTACACAATCTTGTGCAATTTCCTCCCAACAATTTAACAGATATATCCTTACTCATTATCTCATTCCAAGTTATTTTAGTTATATTCCTACCCCTTCTACTACCAATAATAATAACTAACTCATTCCTTCTCATTGATGCATTATTTTACCTATGTAACTTGGGCCACTCCTCCCTTTGCTTATCTTCTGTAGGTGCTATGCCCAACCATCTATAGTTAGAAGAACAAGATGCCCCAACATTTAATAGGCTGTGTTATGCTGCCAGGTTCCTTCAAAATCTGAAGTCCAAATATATCTTCTTTAGTATGCGTCTTCATGTATGTTCAAATTATGGCTGCAATGATAATTTTGTCTGAATTTTAAATCTTGGCTGATATATATGGTGATGAATAAATTTTGAAGTTTGGGATATGTTTTCTCTCATTGTATGGGTCCAAAGATATATAAATTAGTCAATGAATTCTTTTTATAAGTGCATTTTGGATGTGTGTACATTCTTTTTCTATGCTTGGTTGAGACTGTTTCCGTGATTTGAGCAATACCCTTATTGTTGAGTCAAGGCTCGCCCTTACAAGTGCATTTTCAATGTATTCTTAGAATTTCTGTCTAGCTCAATCATTTACAATGATGGTACTTTCAAGCTCCAAAGTAATAAGGGTTGAGAAATAAAGTACTCAGGATGTTTGCCTCATTTTCAGATGAGGGACTGGATGGCTGTCGTAAGCTAGTTAGGATGGCTTGGACTTCTTGGAGTAAAATAATGTCCAAGTAGGATTTATCATTCTCTCATTCTTGCTTTCTAGTTTATTATGGATGGTTATCAAAAATTAGCAATATCTAAACTTTTACCTCAGTATTGCTGGAGGGCTGAAAAAGCGTGAACAAGAAAATAGTTTCTGCCTTTTGCTCTGCTAATTTCCCTGATTGATACATAGCAACTAAAGTATGTCCTTTGTGTTGTGCAGCATTCATTTACTTGCGCCATGAAAAGTGGAATAGGAATGGAAAGGCTTGCAAAACAAGTTGAAGGTCTTGTTGATGCAGAGGAGCTCAGGCCACCCATCGCAAATGGATGGTCTCCTCGATCTTCATTGCCATTACACATAGACCGTACGCTTGGTCTTGGAAACAACGGGAAAGAAGCACATACTGTTTCAACCCAGTATATGGAGGGATTGATGCTCATGGCATCAAAATTTGGAAGTTGGCGTGCCCAAGATGACGAAAGAGTGGACTTAACAGAGCCCTGGTTTGAATCATTCCATATGGCTAATTTTAAGCCCTCCTGATATAATTATAATTTGATCTTCATCTCTGATCTGTGCTGTCATAAAATGGACCCAAAACATGGGTCAGGAAGCAGGTATTATGGTTGCTCTAGCTTATTTTGGCGAACTTAGTGGGGAAGCATGTATATATTCCAGCAGTGCTTGTTTTTTGACATAAATCTATTTTAAAAGTAGAAACAACAGGTTGAAATTTTACACCACAGGTTATTTTGTTTAATTCATATGTTTGTTTGCTGACGTAATTTTTTGTTAGTGTAAATGGAAAATTATAGAAAGTTCAAGTTTGTATTGTAGTTTGTGGATGAAAATCTGCTTCAGGCAGGCTTAACATTGAAAGCATAATACCAAAAAAGAAAAGAAAAGGTTGGATATTTGATCAAGTTTCATGTAAGCAGCTGGCATTTTTTGCCCAGGGCATGAATGCGTGCTGCATTGTTGCCTTCAAGCAGTAGTCAGTATTCAGTATTCAGTAGATGGATGTTCATTTAAATATATTTTAAAAATGTTACAATACATTAGTCTATGTAAAAACTCTTTCGTTGTGTTTCGGAGCATTAATTTTGATCCTTAGATTTGGATTTGGGGTGGATATGGACAAATTTTAATACAATTTATATTACATTTTATTTAAATTTAATACAATAAAGTCCAGATCTATCCCAACGTAGGATTTGGATGCTACAATGCATGAGACTTGAAAATGCTTGAAATACCGTTGTCTTATGTTGGACTCTTAACAAGCACACAATTATGAATTGATTGTTAACTATCTTATGTTTGCATCCTTAGTGAAGGGGGTGGGCTTGCTATTTGTGTGATCGAGGTTAGTAATGGATGCATGTGGCAGGTTGGTAACTATCTTATGTTTGCATCTTTGCCCTTAGCTTAGCCATGCTTGTCACCATATTAAATGAATAATTTGCTTCATTTTAATTAGTCAACCTCCATACCGCAACAAACAATTTCTTTTATAAATACTTTAATTCTATGTTTTGAGACACCTTAGATTCGGATAAGATACTATAAAATTGTATTAAAATTTGTCTAAACTCATTCAAATCTAAATGTAAAGCGCAAAATTCATGCTTTCAAACACAATGTTACTATATTTTGTTTAGAACTTGAGTCTTGTGGCACTTGAGTGATTGAACTTGCACTCTCTCTCTCTCTCTCTCTCTCTCTCTCAATTTTTATCCATCTTGGTTAGTTTTTTCCAATACAAATAGTCCTAAAATGAGGGCTTTTCTATGACAAATAAAATAGATTAAGATCTTCTATTTCATACCATAGAGTTATTAGAAGCTCAGAAATTTTAATGGTCTTGGGGTTGAAGGAATATTAGTGTTAGGCATAATGTGTGTGTGTGTGTGTGTGTGAGAGAGAGAGAGAGAGAGAGAGAGAGAGAGAGAGAGAGAGAGAGAGGGAGGTACTAGAAAATCCTTAAGAAGTTTTAGTGTGATGGATGGTATGTGAAGAGGTTTTAATGCCCATAATATGTGCATGCGCACACGCTCGCACGCGTTTTTAGTAGCTTGATGTTTTCCATCATTTGCAAGAGAACAAGACTGGGACAAAAAAAAAAAAAAACCTGCTACAATGAAATTTAACAACTGTTCTTCGCATCAATTCATAAAAATTGCAATTAAAATCCTACAATAATATTACAAACTTATCACCATTGCATACTAGTAAATTCTGAAAATAATTATAATATAAAGAGGTTCTTTTGAAAAATAAAATTTCAAATTAACAATGTTACACTGAACTTAAAAAATAAAAACATAGCTTTCATGCTTTAAATTCTAAATCATATAAATTTAAACAAAATGTAACAAAAGTTCTGTTAAATTTTTGTTGAGTCTCCCACAGTTATGTTTCATGGTCCCCTTGGTTCCAAAGATAGCATTAGACAAACTCCAAAATTTCTATACACTCAGCTCCAAAATTACTCAAAGCATGATTCTTACACCCAAGGTCCTGCCTCCAAGATTTTATATGAAATGAGTCTATTCCATGATCATTACTCAATCCCCAGTTGAAGGAGACAACATAAACTAGCTAGGAATATAAGAAGTCATGATCCATCTTAACCAACTTCTCTCACTGCCAAAATCATCAGTTTTGAGATCTGCCTGCTGTACCTCACTTTCAAGATCCATCCAAGCAGTCACATGGGTTGATGGGCTACACATTGAAACCTTGGTCATATGTTAGTTGGATCTCTCTATCTCCATTTTGATAACTAACTATATATGCATCTCAGTTGAATGGTAGCTGGGGGTGTGACCAAAGAAAGGCTGGTGCATTACCATACTCTCTAGCTACTAGCTATTAGCTTTAGGTATGTACAGTTTGTATCTTGTACTAGTAGCTAGCTAGTGTCCTCCCTTCTCCCATCACAAGTTATGGATCCACCACCACCTTCCGACGAGCCGCTCCTCCCTCCACCCCCACCGCCAACACCTCCCCCACCGCCCTCTGACGGAGGATTCCTTGAGTCATGGTATGTTAGTTTTCTTTGCTTTCATTGAGTACCTGAGTTTCACATTGTCATAGCATTCATCTTTTGCTTTTGTTTTGTTTTGTGTTTTATGTTTGGGTGGTGCAAATGCATTTTTTTCTTTTTTTGGCAGCCTGTGGTGTCTCTGCTGCTGTGGTCTATTTGCAAGCTGCTGCCCTCCACTGTTTGAGCCAGGGCCTCCACCTCCCTAGCTAGCTAGCGATGCATTCTCAATTTTTTGCCTCGTTTTTGAGATGTGTTTGTGTATGCATGTGCTAGGAATACAGAGAACAGTTTCTGATTGAACTTAAGATTCATTGTTGTTGTCTTTCTGTTCTTTTAATGGGTTTGAACCCACACTTTTCTGATGGGGGAGCTAGCTTGATACTTTAGTGCAATTAAAGTTCTTATTCCATTTATTTGCATGAATAAGTGGCAGCTTTAGTCACAACTGCAGATTGTACCGCTCCAATGTGACTTCTTTAATTGTGCTTTATAGAAAAAAGAATGAGGCATCTTTGAGTGCTGTGGATTATTTATTTTTTTATTTAATCATTCTCGGGAGTGTTAGTTATTTTCAAGACTTGAATTGATTTATGTGGATTTGGAAAAAAATATAGGATAAAATTATGTTGATTTCCATCCAAATCTACAGAAATTAATGCAAATCCAAACCTCAAAATGCATAGCCCAAACACAGCCTTATTTGTTTGAGAGCACATGTTCGATATTAATTTTTGAATTTTCAGCTGAAAAAAGGAGGATAAATGCCTAATATGAGAGAACAGTCAAAAATAAATTAAAAGACAAAGGATTCTGTTTATCCAATAAAATAGAGCTAGAAAAAGTGTATTATTGTCAGTTACATTATCATACAAGAGTTTGTACCATTTCAACAAATGAGAGAAATTTAAAATAATTATTTCTATGTACTTCCACAAAAATATATATATTTTCAACTAAAATTTGTGCTAAAATTTAGTCTCCAATTTCTAAGCCTTTTTCCATCCAAAATTCTAATTCTCTTTAGATTTTGATTTTTTTTTTCTACATACTTCAGATTATTTCTTAAAATTGTCCGTTTTGCGAATAGTTTAAAATTGTTCAAAAGGCAATTGATTTTGTTAGTAAAAACAATAAAATTTTCAATGAAGCAATGTGTGTTTTCTAATTTTCCTTTGTTTTTCGTTTTTATTTTTTTTTTTTCTGAAGGAAAGGATAATTCATTAAATCTTAGAAAATAAGTTCTCAAAGCTTAAGCCTATAGGCTTATCCATACGCTTAACATATTATTATGACCATATCTATTTGAGTTCGCGAGAGCTTTTTGAGCTCATTTTTTTTATTAAAAGGTGTTGTCTAATGCCTTTTTGGCACTCAACTAATTCACCGAGATAATAGGCTAATATATTATCTCAAATGGAAAGCCAAAGCCTCCAAGATAGAAGTCTCTTGAATAAAACATAAAGCGCTTTTTAAAGCCCAAAGAAAGAAACACAATATCTTGTAAGATGGAGAATGATTCTCGACCTAGAATACCATTCTTATTACTATTGTCAACCACCTATTTTGCATCAAGGCATATATATATAAGAACTAAATTCATCTTAAGCTTAGAAGCTTCTCTAAGAGCATCATGGATGGTTGCTGTTGCAGCTTGGAAGGAAGAAATGAACTTGATCCCTTTGAAGTATTGCATTTCAAGAAGACTAAATCGAAGAATAATACCAATTGAGTTAGGGTCGGACATCTCCCAAGATGCATCATAAGAAATAATCAACTTTTGGGTTTTCATCATTAATGATTGTTTGAACAAGAGTTGGTGGTTTTTGAATTTGGTTGTTGTTCCCTTCCCTCTGAAGGTTCAATAGATTGCAATCCCATGACAAACAAGAAAAAGTTTCATTAATAATTTTCAATGGATCAAATGAAATTTTGTTAAAAATTAAATTATTTCTTCCTCTCCAAATGGACCAAGCAAAGGTTGCAATGTTGCTAGAAAATTCATCATATCCATATATCCAGTCAGTTAAGTTGACTAGAATTATTAAAGATCTCCCATTAGTAAGCAAAACCATTCATCCTCATTTGGATTGGTGAGGCAAACCTTATATATTGTACCAATGGTCATTGTAGAAAGGAACGATTAGCATGTTCTGATTGAACCCCACAGAAGGGGCATCTAGCATCATTGCCCTCTTTTTATTTATGTTTCTCCTTTAAAATTTCTTTTGTAGGCAAAAATTACAAAAGCGTCTTCCATAGAAAAAGTTCAATCTTTGTCCTGCAATTAATCTTCCAAGCCTTCTTTATCCATTACAATTTGTTTTGGTTTAACCCAAAGAACCTGAAGGAATCATTATCCTACTCATTTTCTTTAAAAAGGAAAATGTTAAGCCTTGATTGAGAATTGTCATTCCTAGCTAGAGTCCAAAATCCACCTTTTGTCCATATTAGCCATCATGATGGGTGACTTCCCAGTGATAATACAAATGTTGGCCATAGAATATTGCAGAAGTTTATTCCTACACCACAAGGATAAGTGGAGATACCTCAAGTCACATACCTTTAAAGATTAATCATGCTTGCTATTTGGGAGAGTAGGAGGATGACCACTTGGTTTCCAAGAAACTTCCTAAGGTGAAAAATTGCATCCTCCAAAGAAAGCAAACCAACTTTCTCCAATGTACGAATTTATTTGAAGATAGTTTTCCATCCCCAAGAAGTTGAGTTTGGGCACTTGGCACTCCAAATTAGTGAATTAGAAAAGTACAATGCTCTAAAAAATTTTGCCCTTTGTTTTTTTACTGCAATTCTGGGTTTAGCCTCTCTTTTGTGAAAGGGTCATTCTACATTTTCCTCCGACCTCGATTATGTTGGGAAAAAATATAATATATACGAACAAATTCCCACAAGTAAATCAATGGAATAATGCAAACAATAAAAAAATTGAGACACGAGAAATTTAACGTGGTTCCCTCAAATGTTGAGGTACGTCCACGGGGCACAGCGGTCCAAATCCATTATCACCAAATATGTTGTACAAAGTAGATACAAAAGGCATAAGCCTTACAAATACACAAGAGTGTATAAACAAATGTAGCAAGATGGAAATGTCTCACCAAATATTCTGAACAAAGCTCCAAAGAACTAACCAAAATGAGCACAACCAGAATAACTCAATATGCTGTTAATAATATGCAGTCGGAGACACACGAAGAAGAAGCAGTAGCAGCTTGCTGCAGTGAAGAAGACAAACGGCGCTGGTGCTAACTGCAGGTTGCTAGCTGCAAGTGCTGGGAGTTGGGTAAGGTTTTTTTTGTGAGTGGAAACAAAATGAATGAAAATGGGAGAGGCGGCAGCTTGCTAGAAAAATGGAGATAGCAGCACTAAAAGGACCGCAAATCTGAATGGAGAAAAAAATTGGGGGTAGCCACTATTTGCTGAGCTGTGCACATGAAGTGCCGCTTGGGAGAAGCCTAGGAATAGCTAGGCATGGCAGACAGGCTTCTTGAGAAGCCAAACAACATTAAAGAAAAAAACTTTCCAATCTCTTGGGCCCCACAAGGAGGGAAAACCCAATAAATCTCCCCCTCCCGACTTATGGGGACAACTCCACCAATTCGGCCAAAACTCGACACTTCACATGCTTGTCTCTTGGCAATGCTTTAGTCATCATATCCGAACCATTATCATCAGTGTGAATTTTGACTAGCTACAATAATTTCTTATCCAACACATGCCGAATCCAATGATATCTAACATCAATATGTTTTGACTTTGAATGGAAGATAGACTTCTTACTCAAATGAATTGCACTTTGGCTATCACAATAAAGAACATACCTTTCTTGTTCCATGCCCAACTCTTTTAAGAATCTCTTCAACCAAAGTAATTCTTTGCAAGCTTCCGTAATGGCAATAAACTCGACTTCCGTAGTAGATAGAGCAACTCATTTCTGTAATTTAGATTGTCATGCCACAGCTCCCCTTGCCAAAGTCATCAAATAACCCGAAGTGGGTTTTCTAGAATCAACATCACTGTCCATGTCGGCATCTGTGAATCCATGGAGCGTAGATTTACCATTTCCAAAGCACAAGCACGCCTTTGAAGTGCCTCTAAGGTATCGGAGAATCCATTTTACCGCTAACCAATGCTCCTTTCCTGGATTAGAGAGAAACCAACTAACAATTCCAACAACATAAGCTAAATCCGGTCTTGTGCAAACCATTGCATACATTAAGGAACCAACGGCTGAAGCATATTGAATTTTCTTCATCTCTTCCTTGTCTTTTTCACTTGTAGGACTTTGTTTTGAACTAAACTTGAAGTGACTAGCAAGTGGGCAACCAACGGGTTTTGCTTTATCCATATTGAACTTCTCAAGTACTTTTTCAATGTAACTTTCTTGAGACAACCAAATTTGCCCTTTTTCACGATCACGAACAATTTTCATGCCAAGAATTTGTTTTGCTGGTCCCAAGTCTTTCATAGCAAAAGACTTGCTCAACTCCAACTTCAATTTGTCAATCTTGGAGAAGTCCTGTCCTACAATGAGCATATCATCAACATAGAGTAAGAGAATAATATAAGTACCATCCGAAAATTTTTTCACAAACACACAATCATCCGAAGAGGTTTTTGAGTAACCATGATCAATAATGAAAGAATCAAATTTCTTATACCATCTCCATGGTGCTTGCTTCAACCCATACAACCTTTTCTTTAATTTGCACACTAAATTCTCTTTCCCTTTTTGTTCGAAGTCTTCCGGTTGTTCCATGTAAATTTCATTTTCCAAGTCACCATGTAAGAAAGCGGTTTTCACATCTAGTTGCTCAATTTCTAAATTCAAGTATGCTGTCATGCCAAGAACAACCCAAACAGATGACATCTTTACAACCGATGAGAATATTTAATCAAAGTCAATTCCCTTTTCTAACCAAAGCCTTTTACCACAAGCCTAGCCTTGTACCGAAGATTCTTTCCATCATTTTTCAGCCTAAACACCCATTTATTTTTCAAAGCTTTCTTTCCAGGAGGAAGTTTAACCAAATCATAAGTGTGATTGTCAACTATGGAATTCATTTCCTCTTGCATAGCCTCCATCCATTCAACTTTATTTTCATGGTTCATGGCTTCTTGAAAGCTTTCAGGTTCCCCTTGATCCGTTAGAGTAACATAGTCACTTGATGGATATTTAGATGAAGGTCTTGGCTCTCTTGAAGACCTTCT